>NW_003805415.1:14684-177109 GCF_000255335.2 Galendromus occidentalis | reverse complement strand
AGTCATCGTGTGCCCGCCCCAAAAAAAAGTCCTGGATACGCGCCTGCTCCTACCTGATTCCCAATTGAGGAACCTAGCTCATTCCCTCACTTGAATCGTCGGCGGGCCTCAGGGATGGAATTCAGGACTTCCTCGACGGTGCGACAGTAAAGTCAACATGTCGTCCGTCAGCATGTGTGCTTCTCACTACAGCTTCTCGCCCACCGACGGGTCCGGAGCTGCGCCTAGAAAGCTTGGTCTACGAGGATCTCGATTCGTCCGATCACTCGTGGGAGACAGGTGGAAGCCCTTGAAAACATGATAACCCCCATGGAAAGGGAGGAATGTTTCAAGAATAGGAATGAGAAGAGGCTCTGAGAGCGTTCCCAAAGCATGAGAAGTCGCCCACAGCGGCCTCTTTCATGCTATCTTGTAGTTGTCCAGACTGACCAACAGCCTCCGCTCGGAGATCTCGCTCAACTGATCGCGTGTAGAAACACATCGACCTCCACGAGAGAGGAATCCTTCCTCTTTCGAGAACGGAATTCATCCTCTCGAGAGCCGAGAGATCTCCTCTGATGCGACCAGTCCGGGATTCGCTAGATTGAAGCACCCAAGGAGCGCTACCTGGGTGAGTTTTCGTTATGTGAGGAAAGCGGCCTCCTTAATCTATGTATGCTGAAGGATGGATCATGTCAGCTCGTCGCACCTGGGAGCGGCGTGGAATCCAGCCTTGGGGGCGTATTTCAGCCGCTGGCAGGTACAGTACCGTAGAAAACACGATGCTCTCGGCGTCAAGCATGCATGTGTCGAGAGGATGATGAAATTTCCGGTGGATATGTGTCAGATAGCTCCTTGGAGTCGCTGAGCTCCTTAGATCGAGCGCGAAGCGATCGACAACGTCTTGAGTCTTGACGGTGAATCGCGAAACCTTGGATCATTCAGAGATGGATTCCTAAATCTATCCTTCTGCAGCGGTTATCCGGTATATGAATCCGGATTCGAGATCATCATGAGCTTCCCTGACCTTCCACCGCGGAATCCACTCCGAGGTACCGCCGGAAGCGTTCTGTAGGCTATCGCGAGGCTCTCCAGAGGTTTCTATTTCTCGGGCGTTTCTATTTCTCGGGCAAACCCGTCAGCAGATTCCGAAATTGCTGTGGGTTTTCCTCGAAGCGGGAAAATTGGAGAAGCTCTCTTCTGGTCCCTCTACCGGTCTCCGGGCTCTATCGTTGCCTGGATCAACCGAAGCAGGCTCTCCAGAGCCATCAATGACCATATACCCGTCGATGATGCAATTCTCTTGCCCCGACCCCACTCAGGTTATCTGGCCTTCAACCACAGAAACGGGACAATCACGGAGAAGCCCGGGTCGGCTGTGCGGTTTACCCGAGATAAGAGCTCGGAGAAGCCCCTGGGTTCTCAGCACATACGATCAGGGCTCATCTCACGATCGGACTATCTCACGAACTAGCACCAGCACCCGAGTCTGAAGTAGGTTTTTCTGCCCTCTACTTCTGAATTCATACGTATTTGCATCAGTGAGAGTGGAAGGTATCAGAATCCCGGGACACACGGTGATCCCGCGCTCCATTTGATACCGCGCCGGCGCCGTGTCGGCAGCAAGGGTGTTCTGAGAATTCTTGGACTCACTGGAATGGCTACCTACTAGGGGTATTCAGAGGGAAGCTTCGAGGGAGGTATCCCAAGAGGAGGTATCGTATCAGAGAGATGAATAAAAGACATGTACTGAAGGCTAGATACTCATTTAACCCAAACGTGGACCTCCAAACAGATATACAGTTCTATATTCTCGAGAGGTCAAAGATCTCCGTAACTCGCACACTATTGGTTTCGTCGTCGGTGTAGAAGAACTTCATCAGCGGGTCTTTCTGTCTCGTCACATTCACGATAGCGTTGATGCCTCGACTCTGAGGGGCATTTCTCTGCAGAGCTCCGTTGGTCAAGGAGACCGCGTCGGCGACAGACGGCAGATTTTCTGTCGAATCCATCGTCTTGAGGAGAGTCGAAGTTTTGGACATTGTTTCGTCCTCCATATCCACGGCAAAACCGAGATTGAGTTCTGAAACGAGTCGTTTCTCGATACCTGCGAAGGATTTCCGTTTCGCTCGAGCTATTTTGGAGCCTTTCGAAGTGTCCATCGTGTATGCCCTTCTTCTGGGCTCGATAGATTCGTATTCGTGAATCGCCAGCTGGTACGAAAGATGTCCCGACCCGGTGCCGATCTGGGCCCGGGACTCGGTCAATCCGAGGGCGTTTTTCAATTCCAAGAGTTTGCTAGAGATTGTCCTCGAGATCGTTTCTCTGAGCTGCGCTCTCAACGGCGCGAAGCTTTCGCGTAGCTTCCGCAGTGTTATATAGGCGATATCAAGCGGCAGGAGGACCGGAGCCGTGATGAGAGCGACCGTTTTCATGGTTCGTGTTTTGAACAGCCAGTGGTATAGGCTTCGCTCGAGCGCTTCGGCCGCGTCCTTGCAGGGCTTCTGGACCTTTTCAGGGAGAGACGATAACTGAGCTATCTGATTGACGACATCGCATTCCGCGCAGTCTCCGTCACGCTCTCCACCGGTCCCGTGCTTCGTTTCATGCTCTTCATGAGGGGTTTGTACAGCTGGAAGGAGCAAGGTGGACTCCACAGCTAAGCAGCGAACGCAAGATATGAGTTGGTGTCTTCTGAGGTATTTGATGGCATCGTCGAAGCCCTGCTGGCACATTCTCGCCAGCACGTCCGGATGTGGAGCGAAGAGGATCCGCTGCATCCGGTAGAGGTTCGCCGGCGACACCGACAGAGAAGTGTTTGAGATCTGTACGCAGCTCAACTGGAAACTCTCGTCCCGCGGACAGATGTCGCTTTCGCCCGAGAACGGAGATACCGTAATTGTGTTATCGTCGAATACTTTGAGGTTACAGCTGAAGCCTCCGTCGATGAATCTTTCGCCGCGTATCTTCGGCGGTATGTATCCGGAAAATACCGGGATGAAACACGATGCCATCAACGTCAGGATTAGTTCTTCGCGGGTGCTGTATCGGCTGATCACTTGGTTTTCCAATGATGAGCTCTTAGTCACAGAAATGAACAGTTTCCCATCACTCCGGATGTGGGCGTCTGACGGGAGCATTTTCTCCAGGTCCTCGAACAGGATATCGTTGATATTGAAAGTGGGATGGAATGGTCCCAGAGCGCGGCGCCGGGATTGCGTGGCCATTCGGAGAATGGAAGTGACAGCCACATCGAACGGCAACCGGTTCACCAAACAGCAAGCTGTCAACGCTCCAGACGACGCTCCGACAACTTTGTTCGCGACAATGTCTGGCGCGTACTCTCGGAATGCGCTCGCGACTCCCACATGATAAATACCGAGGAAGCCACAGCCGGAGAAACTCAGGTGCGCATTTTTTCTGAGCGAAGACCGTTTCCAGAACTTCGGTCTCATTATGCACTCTCACGGGCACAGCACTGTGACATTTCGCAGTGGTGAACTCTCCCGGAAACCGAGGCGATAGTAGATGCTCAGCGTGAAGCGAGGAGGATTCGCAGTGCACTCTCTAAACTTGATAAAAATCCGAGGAAAGATCGCTCAGCTGGTCGATGATAGTCTCGAGTGCAATGACAGCGCGCGCGATCATCGGATGTTAACGCACGTGACAGTCACACAAAACAAAGTCCCTCCAATCTCCCGTTTCAAATTAGGCTCTCCTAGAGCGGAATAGGAGCTCAGTTTCCCGCTTCCGTATCTGTGCATGGGAGTCCGTTCGGATGCGCCGCTCTACTCCGGTGACGAGCTAAACTTTTTGGCCGAATCGAAGCCCTTTTTAGATCAGCTGGCCTCAGAGCGGTACCCAATAGTGAGGGAGATTTGGAAATATTCGAATAATTGATGACTTCACGATCCGATTCGTGGATCTCAACGCTGACCCAGAAGCACCCGTATGGTCCCGCTGTCCTGCTCCGCGCTTGGCCAGGGAGCCAAGATGGCGGAGGATGCGCTCCGGAACTTTCCGCTGAATTAAAAGTTCCCCAACGCCCTCCGAAGCTTGGCAGCTCTAGAACCGGGCCAGGGAGCCGTAGATCCCATCGCTGAGCACACCCAACGGGAGAGGTTTCAATTGTTCCTACGCGCTCTGAATCCGGGGCAATTGATCTGACGGAAACCCCAGAGAAAGAAGGAAGTCGGGATTCGAAGCAAAATTGCAAGAGTGAGGAGAACCAGAGATTCTATCGGGAGCTCGGAAGAGATCGAGCTCGTGTTCTCGAACGACTCCTACGACGCTGTGTTATCCCTGTCGCAGATTCTCCGGGTGTTTAGGAGTCTCGCTCCGTGATTCGATCAGGAACCCCTGACGGGAAATACCGATGCTACACGAACGGTTCTCTGAACTTGGAACCGAGGACGCGAGGGGACTTTAAATCTCGTGGAACTCCAGGATCCGTAATTCGTACGCGGAATATCATTTTCTAATCCATGCGTGCTTTCGTCTGATTGATTCGGCTATTGTCTCCTTGGAACGGGAATGGACATGTATCGAGCATATGGCCTTCACGGCCGCGTGTACCGCAGGCCGAATACATGCTCCCCTGGTATCATCCGTTCTTTGCTGCGAGGAAGCCCGTTTGGTAACATTAGCTCCGCCATGGAAGAGACGTTCCTCGATCATAGTTCACGGATAGTTTGCAGTCGATAACGCCACGAATGCCTTATGAATACGCTGATTCTTCACGCGAGACTCAGCGAATGTCGGTTCAGCGAACGCCTTCACGAAGAATTTCTAGTGCCACGAACACTTTGTCCCCTCCGGCTGGCTCAACTGGGAAAAAAACTTGAAGAACATTCCTCACAGCGACTATTCGTTACAAAGAGCTTTTCTTCGCCGGTCCTGCGCGGTGCGTTCTTACGAGATATTGGTGCTCACATGCCTAGCTTAATTTTGATGACCGAAGTCTATGCCCAGCCGTACCTCAACTAGATTAGATTCCCCCATTCTTCCGAGGGAGTCAGAGATACTCCTCTCGAAAGGCAGACATTCCGAGATTCCTCGTCAGACTCCCTCAAGCCCCGAACTCTCCAGATTGAGAACTTCGAGAACTCACTCTTGAGGGCGGGCTCCGCTTCGCTGGAACTGGTTTCATGATCCAGAGCTGTATATCGGAGTTAGCTCCGCGGATCAGAGTAGGAAGAGAAGGAACTCATTACTATAGGGAGATTCGGCTTTGCTCTCTTCTCAGAATAAAAATGATATAATGATAAGATTTGTCTCCACGATTCTGACTCACATATCCGATGCGAGCGGTGGCACTCTCTGCGAAGGCTGCAGCCGCCGCGCCGCTTGTTCCCCTCTCCCCGACCTGTCGTTCTCGCTCTCAAATTCGTCTGGAACTCCGCTGTTTACGTTCGATTTGGAGCTCGAAACTCTCAGACGGTCGAATGAGTCTGGAGGAGACTTCATTCACAAAGAAAGTGCAGCAGCGACGAACAAGCTGACGAAGGAAGCTGTCATCTCTGGTGGTGGTGCAGGAGAAGACGGCGCGGGCAGAACTTGTGGAAAGGCCCCATTCTTGAACGGTGTTTTTTCCTTCAGCTGAGTGTTGGAACGCGAAAATGGTGAATCGGGATGAGCCTGAAAAGCAAGACGTCGATGATGCCGTCGTAACTGAAGAAATCGAGGACGAAGAGATGGACGAAGAGGAGGATGCAGACGAAGCTGAAATCGACAACGTTGAGCTCGAAGACGAGAGAGGTAAGCGGAGCTCTTGCTTTACAATTCGCAACCTGCATCATATGACTCGTCGGGGCGCTGCATAGTCATCTGACTCGCGCGTTCGAAGCGTCTGCGTGGTTTCAGTCAAATTTCTAGCTCTCAGAAAACGTCCTACTGTGCGTTGTATCGTCCAGCTCGTGCTGTTCTCATGGCGGATGTATTCGTGCACGATGACCTCGTAACGATACCCTCTTTGGCTTCCCAGAATTCTCGGCCGTCAACGATGCTCTGGACAATATCAATGAGGCCTTGGACAAATTGGAAGAACAGAACGACCAGCTGAACGAACAGCTGAGGTCCATTTTGGAGGCTTCCCGGCGCATTCAGTCGAAGCAGGCGAACCAAGGGTCTCAGGGGAGCCCCACATCTGGCTGATCGCTCCTAATTCGAACTCATTCTGTTATTGTTGATTTTATTGTTTCGCACCTTCCATGGATCCTCGCGTAGTGCTTCGTACTCATTTCTTCGGTCCCGATTTCACATTCCATAAGCGATTTTACCATCACCTAAATCATTAATAAAATATATACAACGACCTTCTCGGTAATTTCAAAGCTCAAAGATCAGAAGCTCTGACTGCTTCCCTCCATCGGTGTCCGGGAGACGTCGGCGTCGCCCTGACGGGAGCGACAAGAAGCTGATAATATTTACTCTCGACTTACTCTCGAGTAAACGGGACCTGCCGGCGCGATCTATGAATCTTAGGATGACTGCCCGCTCTGATCAGCTTCACCCATGTGTGGTCGCCGACCACTTGTCGGTCAAACGTGAGGACGCTGAAGCACTGCCTAGTGTGTGGGTTGAGGCTATCCTTGTGGAAGAGTACGTTCGCGTCCTCCGTTGTCTCGTCCCCTGGCTCATACCCCATGCCGTCTCGCAATCGCCGGGCCTGCCTCAAAACTCACAGTGTATCTGGAGGATTTGGTACAAATCCAGCGCGCAGCGGAAAGAAATGATTGAATGATACCTGGTAGAAGCGAATACCTTTGTAGCGGATAATTCACCGGACTTCATCAATGCGCGGTCGTCAACCATCGAGTCCGAAGAAACTCAATCTCTCGAGCTGACTTCCCCTCCGCAGGTGAAACGCGGCCGATAATCTCTTCCCTGGTGGAAAGATAGGGGTTTGATAATAAAGGCGTTTCAAAGGTTATCAATAATTAGACTTCGATGCATGCTCAATTACCCTTGCAGCTGGCGATTTTTCCGACTTAACGCGACGGCTACGGCGCCGTCAGCGCCGGGAAGTCGTAATGTACTTTGATGGAGGACACAGTTGGACAATACGACTTGCTCTGAAGCAATGATGACACCGGAAGTTTCATCTCTTCTTCAACTATCGGTCCGCTCGGCTGAGAAACCGACTCTTGTGCGCCTCCTGCAGACCAATCATTCCTCTGGGCTGGCTCTTCTCGAGACCGAAAGGAGCCGATTTTCCTCGGACATCACCGACCAATTATTGCTCCAGCGAATGAATCCAGGGAGCAAATCCACCCGGTCGCATCGGATACGTGTAGATTTTGGGCGATGAATTCATTGGATGAGCACGGAGACACCGACGGTGAGAAAGAGCCATCATCTGACTGAAGTCCCCGAGAGAGAAAGGTTTCTGCCCGCCACTATAAGACCCGCTGATTACTGGACTGCAAATCGACCCTCGCAACACCTAGCGAGGAGGTGCGAGAAACTTCATGGGTAAGAATGAAGTAATAATAAACTTCATAATTATTGTAGATTGCAGGTTGTAGCTGTGACAGCGAAATTCGCTTGAGACTCTTCGTACCTAGACGGCGCGCCTCATGCCTTATACATCGTCTTTGTTCAGAACAGAAAAAATGAGGTTGCCATCGAGCATGCAGTCAAATAAGCTATCGGAGATATTTTTTTAGTCTTCCTCGGGCGATCCATTCTATATAAATTTTAGCCCCGACCGAACCCTGCGTGGAGGTGGAGGGGGGCAGGCGTGCCAGCATGGGTTTCAAAAAGGGAACTCTGTCGATTCGAGAATATGAGGTCGGGCGATGTTGAAAACGTGCCTTGTACCAACAGATCCCTCTATCTGACATGTGGATGTTTCATCACTCATCTCAGTCGCCACCGCTATCAGGAGCTCGACGCGACGTTCACCCGAGGAATTCAGCTGAGGAATGCAATCTATGCGATAGAGGCTACGCGGCAGTTCCGTTCAGGGGTCGACTGCGATTCATTTGTTGGTGAAGGAATCGAATCCGATGAGATGGGTTCGCCGCGAGCGAAGCTCATGTGCGAGGAACTGCCGGAAGTCCAGACGGAAACACCGGAAAACGAGATACCTCGACTAATCCTATCTCTGAGAGCTGGCAAGTAACGAGTGAGACGCAGCTTATGATAGTTTTGCCTTCTCCTATCCCAGAGACATCGTGAAGAGTTCCATGCTTTCAGGACTCACAACGAAGCCCGCCGGAGACATCGTTACGATCCTGAGAAATCTCGCTCTCTGTGTCACCACTTCCTCAGCATGGAAGTTGGCCACTAGTCGAGGACTGCTCGAATTGCTGGCAGCGTCTTCGAATCACAGATACGGAGAAGTGGGGGAGTGCGCGTTCGAGATCGTCATGGACTGCCTCCTTAACCTGAATACGGAGGATGCCCCCCAAGACTCTCTGCAATCCATGAGGTGGCTCCTCGAGCTCGCGCGGGACTCCGTCGAAATCAAGAAACCAGCATCGAGCTTAGCATGTGTATTCCTCAAGACTGTTGGCCTTTCATGCGGCTCGTGCTCGATCTTGAGAGACGAGTTTCTAAGAATCGGATGTCTTTCGACTATCGAAGGGATTGGATTTGGAAATTTATCATTCGATGCTAAATTAGACTTCGTACTGGCGATCCGATCAATTGTTTCTCCTGGGATTCCTGATGTGAAACACGCCTCCTCGCTCTTGAATATATTGGAGAGAATCGTCGCTCCCTCTGAGATCTGCTGTGGTATCGCAGAAGCAATCTGCGAAACCTCATCGGCAATCGTGGTTCCGCTGATCAACGAAAATTTGCTTAATTCAAGGGAATTCCCGAGACTGATTGATCGCTTATCTAAACACGTCGCTGCGCCTGACTGCAGCGATGCTTGTTCCGCCGCGTATGTTCTGCTCATATCGAGAGTGTCCGCGATCAAAAATGCAAACTTGATTTTCATCGGAAATCATGGACTCGAAGCTCTGCACACTATCATGTATGAGCGTAGTTTAGAGCAAAGCACAAAGGTTTGCCGAATTCTCAGCGAGCTTCTTTGTGAATCGCAAAACCTGATATCTCTCGTCGTACACTACAATTTGCTCTCTCCGGTACTCATTTTGCTGTCAGATTCCGAAGCGCATATCCGACGGGAGGCCCGCGTAGTTCTGGACATTTTTGTACAACGAGCGAATTTCGGCCATTGGTATCAAGCGGTCAGACTCGGACTCATCGAAGCTCTGCTGGTTCTGCTCCTCTCGCGAAATTCCGATGTCATCTTCGAAGCGATTCAATTCTGTTCTGCCATGATGATTAGCGCACGGAAGGCAGAAATCGACTCCTACATCCTACAGGAGATGTTGAACAACGAAATCCCGAATCTGTTCTCCAGAATGGCCTCCCACGGGAACGAGAGGATCGCATCGATTAGCCAGAAGTTCTTCGAAAAGTACTTCCGCGAAGAATTCGCGGAGGAGGACATTGAGCACGAGAGTTCGTTTTGAGGTGTTCGCTCCGGGGACTGAAAGTCATTGAAGCGGCGCAGTCCACAAGTCATGGTTGTGATTGCTGAAGATTTTCTAATTTATAGATGAAATCACCGAAGGGAGATGAGGAATATGTATAAGAATATGCTTTGACAGGAACGGGAACCGTCTGGCTCTATAGACACATTGTAAGGATTCAACTCGAAATAATACACTCCCCTTTGATTCTCTCTCAAGCTCTTACTGAATTTCGCAAACTCCTAATCATGTCCGGAGTATGCCTCGAGGCGTTGTATGCTCGACGACTTCGTAAGCAACTGGCTAGCGCGTGAGCGGCTCGGTTAGTTCGTGAGCTCACTTGGACCCTTCCAGACTTCCATCGGCGAGCTCAAAAATCGCTGTGCAGAATCTCATATTCCTTATGTCCTCAAACTCGTCCCGAATTTCGCAGATTGAGTAGCTCTCTCTCAATCTCCGGCGGGGAAGATTTCCCTTGCGAATCGGACGATTTCCGGTCGCAATTCTTCAATTCTCCATATCCAGCGCTGTGCCCAGCGCTTGAGACAGGGGTGATATCGTAATCGCATATCGCTGTACTGGAATTTCCGCGTCAGGAAATGCTCGATGGGCGAATTCGGTAACCCGGTGAGCACACTTGCGAGTGTGTATCTATTTTTCATGCGCAATCGACGATTCCGGTATCTACTATGGACTATGTAGAGCGCGCTGATATACAATCCCTCCCGTGGAGGGATTACTTCCTTTGCAGGGAGACGGGTCGTTCCCTAGAATTCCCGGAAAACTCCGACGTGATCGATCCGATGGAGGCGCTTGTCGGAGAACCTTGCAAAGGCCGAATTGAGCAAGCGACCAAGTCAATGCGTGCACGTGCATATTCCCCGTCCATATGACAGTCCTCTCGATCGAGCCGAGGTCGCATCATCACGGAGTAACCGGAGCCGCCTTTGTCCACCATGCGCGCTGATTCCAGTGACAGTGACAGTGAGGATCGTGACTCGATCGCAATCTCAGACGCGACCCCTCCTAAGAGATACAAAGCCAATAGATGTATAGGACCTGATTGGTTATTCCGCTATGACGCCATGTCTAAGGAGCTACACAGGTTTCCGTTCTGTAAGTATCGAAGATGACGCGTTACGCTCAGAGATGTATGGCATCTTGAGGACCGGAGCACCAGACTCCCGCATCATCTGGGGTCGATTCAATTGATTCTTCGATTTAGTCCCAATTCGGTTTACAGTAGAGACTCCGAAGTCCACACAAGATATCAAAGAGCTCTTCAGTCGAGTTCTGGACACGACGAAACACACCTTCTTCCTCAGCGAGAGCGACCTCGAGACGATCAATGATGTTGCGGCGGAGGTTTACGGATACCAGAAGAATTCAATTCAGTCAATGACGTTGGACTTCATGCGAGATCTCGCGAACATATTCGCCGCCTTGGCTGATGGGGGCAGAGTGGACGCATATCTCGAGAAGATCCTCACATTCTACCAGAACATCGTCTTCCGACACTCGAAAAACTGCGGCCTTTACTCGAGGGCTGCTCGACACCTCCGCGAATTGTGCGACAAGGGCGGCTATCATCGATTCAGAGCTCTACGAGCTGTGCGAGTGTCGGCGTTCCACACGTTTCCGCTCCAAAGGTTCGGAAGGGACGCTCTCAGAGACCTCATTAAGATCACCGAAGTGAAACTATCATGGAATAGCACACGAGACCCCTTGATGCCAGGTGTGGCGTTGTTCCTCGGCCGAGTTTGTGAACTTCAGCGCGGCTGTGGTTTCATCAAAGAAATTTGTCCCGTTCTCTCCAAACTCCTACCTCGCATCGCTCAGGGCCAACAGCCGGCGGAGGACTTCGAATATGTTCGGTCTACAAAAATATATACCAGGGCGTTCAAACATGGCACGATATATTCGCCCTGCGGCTCGTGTCGATTTGTGGTCACGGAGCTCATCAAGGCAACCTTCGACCATGCTGACGTAGCTACGACGGGTCTATTGGTCACCCTCGATGTCTTCCCGAGAATCGCGAATTTGTTCCACGATCGCGACGGACGTCTCCTATGTCTCCTCATGAGCCTAGTCAACTCCATCTGCTCCGGTCCGGGTACTCTCTACATTGATCATGTTATAAGATCGAGGCTACACTTGATCGTTCTTAGGAGAGTCGAACCAAAACTGTGGGGGCTCTACCTCGAGAAAGTAGCTGTCAGAACCATGGACACGTTCTTTGCGCGGGCTGATAGCGAGCAGCTGTACCGTGCCTCAAGCGAAGGTCTCGTTGCCGAACTGGTCGAACTCTTGAAGAGTAGACACGAGCAAGTCACCGGCAATGCCGTCAGGTGGCTCTTCGCTCTAACCCAGAAGATGCACGCAGCAGATGACCCCTCGTTCCTCCCGAACTTCCAACAGATCGTCGCGCGGTCCAACGCATTTCGGTTACTTAGAGCGTTGATCGACGATGAGCGCTCTCCCGTTTCAGAAGCTGCGCAAATCGTGATTGCCCGACTCCAGGAGTCTAGAGCGTCGAAGCCCACGGATCAAGACCGTTGGAGAAAGGAAGGAGATTTAATTAACCGGAGCAGATAGAGGGATTCGATTGAGAGTCTCCGTGGAACCAGCGCGCTACATGCCAGCAACTCTGCTTTTACCCGTTAGTTGTGATTTTTCAATGGAACTGCGCAGGCAGAAAGAAGATTTTTTATCTTGCAGACAAGGGAGAGTGAGGGAAATTGTGTCTTGAATCCTGAACTCTATTTCCCTTATATTTATATGTTTCCTTCATGGAGCTTAATTTATCACTCTGATCGAGAGCATAGGTACGCGGCTGTGAGCATCCATGCTCACATCATCATATCATGTTTTCAAGATGAAGATCAGCAGCATATCGGATCGATTCGACGCATTCCTTGTGGAATGAGGATTTTTTAAAACGAGTTTGTTCCCGTTCCTGGTGTTCCTCCGGAAGCTGAGTCAATTCTGGTAGTGGAATGACTCTATTTTTAATTTCGATTCGTGGTCTGCTTCCTGGAATTCCCTACGATAATAAAAGTTTCCATATTGTCATCGAGGATTGATCTCATCAATTTCCTTCGCGGGGAACTCAGACCTCTATTATGACTCGAAATCGATTCGGGATCCGACTCTCCCTGGAGGCTCTCTCTTATGGAGAACAGGAACCTAGGCGACTCGCTCGGACATCGCCTCACCGAGTTGCGCATCGTCGCAGGCACTCCCAGTCGGGGTATGCCCAATGGGTCAGCGATGAGGAAAGGAGCTCGACATCTCCCATTGAGGTGAACACTCTGCATATGCCGATTGCTTCTCTGATATTTCAGACAACATTGCACGTTGGACTCGAGTGGACGACGACACTCGCCGTGTCACGCGCGTGAGGCATCCCGTCGAACTTGGCGACCGAATTGTGCTCGGTGTTCCCGGTCGAGAGATTTCCCGCTAAGTCCGCCAATATGCCAGTTGAAAATATCGGAGCTGCTCTCGAAGGTATGTCTCCCTAGTGCCTCACCACAGTCGATATCCGGACGATACTAATCGCAAAGTCAGACTATAGCGTCCTCTGTCAATCATAGAACGTTCGCGTTCCCTGAGCAACAAGAATAAAGTGAACCTTTCGTGATGAGTCGCCATTCGTTCCAGCGCTCGAAGCTGATGATACGAAAAAAGTGCTGGAGTGTCTCGAAAATATCCGTAAGGCCGTCCGGGAGCCCCTGGCGTTGAGGCTTGCTCTGAATTCCAAGCTCGAAGACCTCTGCCAAAAATGCCTGTCGAGCGGCTACGTGAAGCTGCGGCGAGAAGCGCTCCTTATCTACGCCGACAGTCTCTTGAGCTTCAAAGATAATGAGCTCGCTGCCGACAATTACGAGCTGGTGAAAGACTTGCTCGCGTTCTTCAAAGCCGAAGTGTTGCGCGATGCATCGAGGTCGGACCTGTTCAAGGAGGCTCTCGATGCGCTCACTCAGTGGTGTTCCTACGGCAAGGCATTCAGGGAGACGTTCCTGGTCGTCTACCCCGTCGAGTACCTCAAAGACTTCGACGTTTACCACATGCCATCGACGGTTCTGATGTCATATGTCAGGCTCATGAGGGCAATCCTCCTGCAGGGTAGAAGTCGTTCACCCCTGTTCGAAACAGTCCTGAACATCTACAAGAAGACGTTGTCCTACACCGGAGTCACGTGTGAGATGGTGATCGAAATATGCGGGTCGTTCAAGGGAGCCGCTGTAGAGTTCGAGAGAGAAGATTTCTTCGGCGTGATTCTGAGCTCCCGTCTCGCCGATACCCTGGTTAGGCACGTCATGACAAACGTAAATTGCCAGCGGAAATGTCTCAATCCCATGCTTGCTCTGTTCGTCGATTGCCTCGCTTCTTCGAACAACCATTGCAAGGAGCTGATCGATCAAGGAATACTGAATGTTTTACTCGCTTGCTTGAAAGAAAATCAATCTAAGGATGTGGAGCTCACCTGCAGAGCTCTTACGAACATTTTCGCGTGTTCGCACGAAGTCTTGGATCACGCGCTGAGAGCCGATCTCGCGAAACCCCTCCTCTTCCTCCGGGAAAGCTTCGACGAAAGAATCAGGGAAGAATCCCATAGAGCTCTGTCGAATCTTTTCGCGCGAGCCACTCCCCGACAGATCTTCTCGCTCGTCGAGATCGGTTGTGTCGCGCTCCTGGCTAACCTGTTACGCTCGCGGATTCCGGACGTAGTTCTCGATGGTTTGCGCGCGTTGTTCGCTTTGGTCAGCGCAACGCGTCTCCATGATCCTCTGAAGCTGACTGAGCTTCATCGGCAGATGGAAGCGAATGGAGTGAAGACTCTAAGCGAGTCGCTAAAACTCCATGAACAAACGGAGATCCGAAGCCTCGCGACCGGTATCTACAACTACATGGCTTTCACCTTGGATTCCTCGAATGGCCCAGCGGATGAAAAAACTGTGATCTCCAAAGCTTGATCGCGGAGCATTAGCGTAGTCGGGATTCGGCTCCGTGGTTTCAAATTGTTGCTCCGAGATACGGCTTCGATTCTGCAAACTGCTCAGAGGACGTTCACATGTAAACTTGTTCGAGTTCATTCGCTGCTCAACGGCTCATTCGAGAGCCCTCCCAACGAAGGATGCTTCGATATTGTATTGTGATCATCCTTATCGGCGGTTAACTTCATTCAATAGTCGGAATGAGCAGAGTTCTTCTTCATGCCTTTTATTCGAGAAAAAATATCTCAGTCGGAACGTTCTAATATAAGTCTGAATAATAAAACTCAGAGCATCGACTCAAGGCGCCTATCCTTTCGATGAAACACGATCATGGCTTCAGACAGGGATTTCTATCCCCTCATCGAATCTAGTAAGCTGCATTATGATGATCTGTGTGGCTGCTGATTGACCTTCTGAAACTGAAACAAGGAGGATCTGATCGGATTCCATTGAGACTCTGGGTTCAGTCATAAAGGCATCCCCCTGAGATACCCTGAAATCACTCTGTGGGGCTGCTCCTTCATTCCATGATAACCTCCGACCCCAGTCGAGTGAACACGTCGGAAGAATGCGCGTCGCCAGACGCGCTCCAAGGAGTCGAGCGAGAATATCAATGATCGGCCCCAGGCATGTCATGCGTGGCGTGAACTCTCGATTCCAAGGGAGCCCGTTTTCAGAGTACCCCGCCCGGATCCTTCCGAATGGAACCCGGGAAGTGGATAATTACTGCACGGGATCCGATATATTCGGAAATAGTCATCGACGACCGGGGCTTTCCCGATCTTGGGACGGTCGCGGAAACGGTGTGGACCCCCGGAGGCTCGCGTGCATGTTTCCTAGCGGCGCGTTGCAGACACAGACATGCACCCAGCACCATGTGTCCCCGGGCGATGTGCGATTGTTCCGGAGAAGGCGTCATTGTGTCATCGAACGCACGAACGAACCCGTGGTACAGGTTCGCTCGGTTTTTATAATAATTTTTACCCGTTCCCCCGACCGAGACTGGAAGCATGGCCGATTCGAGCCAAACTATGCAAATCCTCCGATCCCTGGAGCTTGGTGAGCTATATTTTCGTCTTATTCAGGAGGAGCTCTCTTAATGGAAGCGATTGGAAGACTCTCTTTCTCGGAGTCCTACTCGCACCCACTCGCGAACTCAAAGAAAACAATTCCCCGATTTTCAGGTCTCACCACTGGTTTACCCGAGGCCATAGTCAATGATTTAGCGCTCCTCGGCCAACGCTTCAAGATCGCGTCAGAAGTCCAAGTCGCATTGGAAGCCGGAGCTTTGGATCGTCTGCGAAGTCTCCTCTTGGCAAATGTCGACAGCGTTACGAAGGGGGTCGCACAAACGCTCGCAGAGGCCGTTCCGACACTGTGCAGATGCGGGGATACTTCAGCGAAAGTCATCCAGCAGGTGGAGGTTTTGCTCATCTTTCTCCGAGACAATTTTCTGGCGGTCCCAGAAAGAGTCTCGTGCGCCGATGATGTCTTCCGCTCCATGCTGCGAGCCACGGAGGGTCCACCTGCTCTGAGAGGGGTAGTTCTGAATGTCTTCCCACTGAACAGATGGTCGGACCTCAACTTCAAAAGGTTCTCGGCAACTGCTGCGGACGAGCTCGCCGATACTATCAATAACCTCTCCGATAGGGGAGGGGTGAACTTGTCGCCTGAAGAAGTTCTCGAGGTGCTCGGACTGATTGCGGATCATCCAAAAGCTCGCTGTCGAACGGTGGCCAAAATCTGTCTCCGGGCCGCGAAACTTCTCAACGTTCCCGATTCGCTGTCTCTCCTCAGATTCATTGTGACAACACGCTTGGTTGGTGGACTGATGTTCCATCTAAACATGAATGCATCCGGTTGTAGAGGGATGTGCACGAGAGAGACGCTGGCTCTATCGGTGCGCTTGGTCAGTCACGATGAGGACACGAACTCCCGGATGGTCTGTCAGGGACTCCTGAACATCGTTGGATCCATTATCGAAGGAACGACTCCCGGCGACCTTCACTGCGAGGCCTTGGAAGTTCTTTTGCGCTGCATCGCAAACGGCTCATCGATGCTCGACGCGGTTCAAAATCATTTGTTATTGAATCACGCCGTCGTCTGCGCATCAGGGGGTTCCGCGAAACTCCGCTCGAAAGCCAATGAAGTCTATATGGAGTTTTTGAAGCAGGCCAAAGCTCATCACTTCATGCGCGCAATGGAGGATGCACTGTTCAGCAACATCGCATTCTTCCTTCGGAAGGAGCTGACTGTTGAGTCGCAGATCCTCCTTTTGACGTTCGTGCAAAAAACTCTCGAAAAATCCGTCGAGATAAACAAGGAACGTCAGGTGAAGGATAATATGCACCACCATAGTCTCCATATGATCATACCACCCTTGATGAGCTCCAGCAACGCACAGGTGAAAAATCTGGCAACCATCATCAACTCCCGTCTCAGCGCTTAGTGCTGGAGTGCTGTTGCCTCGGTGGTGGGAGCGAAACTAGAAGTGTTTCAACTTTAGGTCCGACAGGTGTAATTTAAATGTTCTCCCCGCGATTTTCTCGAATACTTGTACTGCAAGAAGTCTCGGTCATAATCCTCGCGGAAATGTAGGCAGTAGTGACGTCATTTCCACATTTGCTTCATTGTGCCTGCGCGAAGTTGCTGCAGACGTATCGCGGGACCTTGAATGGATGCGAAAAATTTTGTACATATATCTACGTCGTCCAATCTGGTCTTGAGAATTCTGAATGTGATATATTTCTATCCGATTCCATTCGGCGCGACTTGCTCGCCGGAATCATAAGTTGTCTTAATTTAGCAGTTGTGAGCGATCGGTGAATAAACTCTGTCGCGACCAAGGCTTGTCTTTAGTGATATTAGCTGGAACTTAGGAACATTCCATCCTCGATACCGTCATCAGGGGAGAGCCGGACATCCCCATCATTGAAGGATTCTCGATGGACCAAATGAGCTCAGGCTTGAAAGAGAAGATCCCGATATCCTATTGGAAGGAATATGTTGAATCCTGTGCTCGGAGCGTATCTGAAGCGGTCCATCCATCCCAACGTGGTTTCGTGCCGCGCTCGAAAATTTTCGAAGATGGACCACTGAGAAAGATATCAATTCACGACTCCATGGTCTATGCCGCGGGAACCCAACCTGATCTTTCCGACGTGATTCGGAGTCCAGAGAGCATAGGATGTGCTGGATAGCGGTCTAGTAGGATGAAGCGTAGAGAAACTTACAGCCCCGATTGCGTTTCGGCTCGCGTCCAACATGGGTGCACTGATCCATTGGATTCAAACCTGATTTGATGCGGGTAGGCTTCTGACGACCTGATAGTTTCAAAATGAATGAGAACTCCAATGTAATTACGTCGTGAGCGATGCCCAAAATCTCCCTCCGGGGTATGACTCAGATGGTGTCCCGGATCCGTAGGGAGCCGGAGGAGTCAGCTCACAATCAGTCAGATCGAAGAAACACTCGGGCGGCCCTGGAGCGATGGCGCTGCGCTACAGAGATAAGACTTAGGGTGTCTCTACCAGGCTTTCCGAAGAACCGTGGTTCCTGAAACCGCAATGACTTCGGTTCAAGCTCAACATGGGGCGTCTATGGGGAACCGCGAAGGCTAGATCGGGTCCCCGCATGGGGCTGAAATCCAGTATGGTAATTCGCTCCTGTACTACAGCATTACGAAAGAACCGGGAGGGAGCTATACGCCCCCCCCCCCCCCTGCGTACGCCGCTGGGAAGAACTGCTGTTCCCGGGAGGATTTCTTCCGACCATTCTTCTAGAAAGCCCTCTCAATAGCCTCGCAGAGTGCGGCGCGGCGGAGCAAGCTACGCTCTCGGTATTCATGTCTTCATCGATTCGAAGGACTGTGGATCCTGGGCGGCCTGCGCCAAGAGCTGCGAAATTCTGCAGTCATTCGGGTCGATCGGGAATCCGGAGGGGCTGCGGAATACCGCGGGCGGAGAAAACTACCGGGATGAATTCTCAGATCGCGGCGAGCGATCTGGGGGGGGGGAACCCTCTTGAAAACTCGAATCCAGATAAGAATCATCAAAGTCCTCGGATGTTCCCCTAGTGATGAGTTGACGGTACCCGGCGGCATAGATTCCGATTCGGATGGGCGTCATGTGAGAATCGAAGCAGGGGGGAGATTCGGAAGACGATCGATTTACCTCACGATAGGAGACTGCAAGGTTCTGCGATAGGGAAGCATGCGGAGTGGAACAAGGCGATAGTCTCGATATTCCTCTCGTTTATCTATCACAGAGGCAAGCCGAAGAGTGACACACGCTTGGAGCTCGCCAGCGTGGGATACGGAATGGATTGCAGCACCAAAAGCCGCACCCCGGAGATTATCGGAGTGAGAGCGGACGCCTTTGCAAAATATCCATATAATATTCCCCCATAGCGTGTTGCTCCTCTATGGGGACCCACGCGAAGCCATTTTCCGTGCGAAAGATTTTATTGTTCCTCGTCACCGAAGCGGCCTCAGGCGTATCGAGGGGCAAAGCGCTTGTGCGCGCACCAGTCCAGATATTGAAAGAAACGACTTTCAAACAATGGACGAGCTTCTCGAAGAGCTGCCGATGCCTCTCAATAATTCTTTCAAGTCCATGCTCGAATCTCGCGCTTTCCTACAGAGAGCGAGAGAAACGCTCGAGCGTTAATAAATCACGCCTCAATGCTGAAGAACTCGTTTGATGCGTCGCCTCCACCCATAGGCCTAGTATTGAGCAGCACCCGTCGCCGGAAGAGAGACAATAGCTAGATTCCGAGCGTCCTTACGTCCTGTTGGAGAGGTGGCTAGAAAGTAAAAAAACTCGAAGAGATCGGGAAGCTCAGCGAGAGTCCATTCCACACGGTCCTGGCGAGCTGCCTGCGCCCAGAGCCGTCGACCAGAGACACGGAATGGATGCGTTAGCTCGACTGAACTCGAACCGCGCACGTGGAACGGAAGGAGGTTAGAAAGAAGCTTCGGAGGAGGGACAAGCCGTTAACGCTCTGAGCATGGGGATTTTTCTTGTTGGGTTTGTGAATAACAGAATGCATGAAAGAGGACCGGCCGACCACATGCTAATGACTTCGGAATGCAAACAACGGCCCCTCGGTGAGGAGCGCGCTCTCTCGCGGCGTTACTTGTTTGCTCCATGCTGATGCATACTTGCCTGACTGAACAGCCGAAGGAGAGCGTTATGAGCCTCATCCGAAACTGGAATCATATGCGCTGTGACGCCCGCAAGAATGAGGGTCGCTGAACAAAGCACAGCGGCCTTCATTTTCTCAAGCAAGCTTTTGCTGTAGCAAGTCCCGATGAGCTGTCAAACTTACAAAAATCTTATGCTCTCTGGAGCGTAAAGGAACATTAATGCGGCCCGGGCAGTTCTGGGAGGTTCCAGAAGGCGCGAACGACACCCGTAAGCTAATCTGGTTCCGATACAGAAGTTCATTATTCTCTCGGACGCTCGCGGTAGAAATGTGGACGACCTTAGGATGAGGGGCGCGACAAAGGACGACTCCTCCTCGGCTACCTCAGTACTGTACGTAGTTCTCGGGGAATGTTCCGGTTGTAAAAGCATCGAATCCCCCTCCTACCTATGTTCCCTTCAGCTCATACGCTTTTACGTGTTCTTCCTTTGAAGCGGGCTAACAACAGATTGCTGTCTCTTCAGTCACTCGGGAGGCTCCCGCTTCTTTACGACCCAGGTCCACCGAAGCCGACCGACTGTCTTCTACGTCGGCACTCCTGGCAACCCGAATTCCCGGCTTGTTATGAAACGTTCTCGCTGCTAGCGAATGGATTTCAATGCACAGCTCCAGGGATTTTGCTTCCCCCGGGCTACTTCGGCAAACTGTATCCCCCTTCTGATCTGCTCTCCGTGACTTCACTTCGTAGCTTCACTCCGTAACTTCACTTCGTGACTTAACTCCGTGAATGGTTTCCGTTCAAACTGGAGGTTTGGGCTCAGTTTCTAGCAGTCGCCCAGGACTCGTGGTTTGATCGAATCGAGAAAGACGCCGGTCTGAGCAACAAACGCAGACATTATCAGCGAATCGAAGATCCGAGAGAGAATGAATACATTCCGCCTTTCTGATATCGATCCAACGAGCCAATGGTTAAATAATACAGTTCTCGGCAGAAACGAAAGCATAAATCTCTCAAACAAAACGAGAGCGCATGCACGGCCGGAGTCAACAACTTGTTTTTTTGTGTTTCGTTCTGTGCCGATTGAAGAGAATACGTGATCGGAATAGATGCCGCATCACTTCTCAGCACTATCCGAAATATCACTGATTTCTCCCGCAATCCAGTGAGAGAGTTCGGTCCGTGGATCCCCGGCTAGCGCTTCGGGGTCATGTCTCCGACGGAATCCTTTTCTGGCAAACAATCGCTTCGTTAGAAAGTGCTGACAATGAGTATCTGTCCTTCCCATCCAATGATCAACGACTCTTGCCGGGGAAAACCTCCGTAGGAAAAATGGAACCGCGGTTTCATTCCTAAGACTAGAATCAAGTAATCGAGAATCCAATTCCATTCGGAGAACCTGATGGAATTTCGGAGGTCCATGGTGTGGAGATTCGGAGAGTTTCATTTGGGTTTGGTCCCTGAGGCTGGGTTTGGCTCCTGTTGCGACGAGGTTCCCCGCATTCGATCAAAGTGTCGCGATAAGTGCCGAGCGCCGAGACTAAACATCGAATCCCGGGCTCTAGAGCTCTATTCGAAGTGATCAGCTCGTTGGAAGATAGTTCCGTGAGCGGATTTCGTTCCGAGCCCCCTTTTCCGTTCGGTATCTCGGAATGAGAGAGACGCTGCAGCGGGCAACCCCGTCGGTGGCTCGGGTCGAAAAGTCGTCGAGTGAGTTTGTCGCTTGTTGAGCGATACCAGAGTTGAAGGCCAGTGATGAGCGAGGGAAAGAGCCGATCTTATAAAGGCACTCTCTCGAGGTGCTCGAGTCGCTACGTACCATGGCTTTCCGTTTCGTTGCTCTAACCGCCCTCGTGGCCGTCGCTTCAGGCGCCTATGTGGACTACTCGCTGACGGGTCAGTCCCTGACCGGTTACGTCGCCCCGACATCAACGCTGCAGAAAGTATCGTACGCTGCCCCGGCCACCGCTTACTTGTCGGCGCCAGCTTACCAGAAGACCTACTCGTACGCGGCTCCCGCTGTTGCGTCGATCAGCGCTCCCGTTGTTCACAAGACCGTTTCCTACTCTGCTCCCGCAACCGTTGTTGCGCACGCTGCCCCTCTCGTCCACAAGACGATCTCGCTTGCCGCCCCCGTTGTTCATAACACAGTCGCGGTCGCTGCTCCCGTTGCTGTCCATCAGGAAGTTGCCAAGCCAGCCGTTCACCAACTGCACATCACCAACCGTCAACGGAACGTTCGCGTTGAAGAATATAAACGTCCCGAACAGCTGATCCGAATCCACGCAGCTGCTCAACGAGCTCCTGAAACCGTGAGCGTGAACGCACCCGCAGAAGCGTCCTCCACTATCCGATTGATCAACCACGCCGCGCCCGCTGCCCGCGTCGAACGCGTTGTGTCTCAACAGCCCGGCCAACAAGTCTTCGACGTCGAGAAGCCCGCCGCTCCGGCCGACCGTGTCATCCAAATCACTCGTGCCGCCAAGGAGGCCGACAAAGTCGAGTTCTACAGCGAATCGAATGATCAAGCCGCCGAAATTCTTCTCGAAGAGAACCCTAACCGCCCTCAGGTTCAATACCTTGACGCCGCCCCCGTCGCTACAACATACGCGGCTCCCGTAAGCGTGAGGAAGACAATCTCACACGTAGCACCAGCTGCCTACGTAGCCGCCCCCGCTGCCTACGCTACGTACGCCGCCCCGGCCACCCTCCACAAAACAGTCTCGTACGCTGCTCCGGCCACCCTCCACAAGACCGTTTCGTACGCCGCCCCCGCGTTCGAGAGGAAGACCGTCTCCTACGGTGCACCAGCGGCGTACGTCGCCGCTCCTGCTGCTTACACCACGTATGCCGCTCCTGGTGCTCACACCACGTATGCCGCTCCAGCGACCGTGCAGAAGACCATCTCCTACTCCGCGCCCGTCGTTAGGAAGACCGTCTCGTACGCTGCCGCCCCGCTTTCGACCGTATACGCCTCCGCTTACGACACTGCTTTCCACGCCAAGAGCTCGTAGTTTGTTAGCCGTGTATTTATGATTCGTTGGCCGTTGATACCGCTGGACAGGAAGGAAAAAACCATCGCAATAAACAACACCTTGCAACTTGAAACCATCCCTCCTATCTTCCTTTTCATGAAGCATTTCCCGGGCTCATCGAACCTCATCTATTCCGTCGAGATCCAGTTCTGGGTATCTCCTCGAATGAGCAGAAAATCTTATTCGATTATTCGCCGTGCTCGACGACCTACGGCGCTTTTTATCGCTCCCGCGATAAAATTTCATCCTATTGTTCTGCGGAACGGATGAACAGTCGTCGGAGCTCCTCTCGCTATGGGTAGAGCCGCCACCGGTGAACGTTTGCATGAGACCAGCTTCGACCGAAGCGGTATCAGTCTCTGTCGGAGATGCCATCGGCTTGGATGCGATCCTCTGAATGGTGAGGTGCACGTATAAATGAACAGACGGCTGCAGTATTGTGATAGGATGATGATCTCAGCCGTAGACCATGAGCGGTGCGGTCGGCGGCCTCGCTTGCGATGGCCGACTCGGACCGGGACGGGAAGTTGACCGGATGACTGTTTCATATCAGTCGCGGCCAGCTCGCATCCGCGGAAGCATGAGCGTGCTCCGTGGCCCGCGAAGACAATATCCTTCCCTCTCATTATTCTCTTCTTTACCCGCTCTTTTCTCCTTGTCCTTTTCCTGTTTTCCCCTCGGAGGCTGTCGGGAACAGCCAGAGAGTAGAAATCATGAGCACACTTCCTCCGATAAATTGCCGCATTGCCGTCGCAGCGGGTCCTCCGATGCTCTTAGAGGCCGGACAAAGAAGCTGGAGGGGAGCTACCGCTGACAGGTGATCAGGAGTAGTCCCAGTCATTAATCTCCGAATGTCAGCGACTCGATCGATTCGCCCCGAATTTCGATGGCCTCATAAGCGATTTGATTCGCGTTCTGCTTCTCATTCGTAATGCTCCGTGTAAGCTATCGCTGAATGCTCAGTCGAGCTTCGAACTCATGTCCATTCTGCGATAGAAGCTTCGGTGCTTGGTCACGTTTCGCGGTTCCGCGCTCTGGTCTCGATAGCCCTCCTGTTTAGCACCATGGTCCAGATGCTAAAATGCGTGCTCCTCGATTTTTCGCAGACTCTCGTTGCGCATAAACGCTCGTCTATCCGGCGACGCTCTTGAAATTACTCGGGGACGCCCGTCCTCCTCTCCGCTCAGCCGCCGCGTCGCGAGCGGAACCTCGTAGCCGGACGGTGGAAAGTTCTCTCCTGCCATCAGGAATCGTCACCCCGGGAGCTCATGAACGAGGAAAAAACCGAAGGCGTCGGAAGCCTCGCCTAGATTACTCTCCACTGAGCCAAGGTTCGAGAGTCAAAGCATCAAAAGAATTTAGAGCACGAGTCATGATTACATGCTTATCATATATGGAAGTTCGTATGCCGAGCAGGGGCGGCGGCCGCGCAGTCAACGATTCACCTTCTTAGCAGCTCTGTTGCTCCTTCTCTCGAGCGCTCTACATGGAAATGAAGCTCCGTAGAGGCTCGTGGATGCATCTCTTAATTACGCGCGAAAAGGAGCTCGGCGACCGACCAAACCGAGAGAGAGACCGGAGTTCCGAGTATTTCGGAGATACTCCTGCTCCTGTCCGAAATGCAGGCGTCATGGAAGACGAATGATTGCTTACCTCCATGAGGTACATTAGTATTTATTCCAGGGACCTCCGTATTTGCTTCGTTCGACGAAAGAAGTTCGGAGCGCTTTTTGTCGTCAGGTTTTGCATGCGAGCAGGCTCCTCGAGCTTGTTTGCAATTACGTATGCTCCAACTCCGATTCGAGACAAAAACATGTTGCATCGGTGCTCACATAACGTTTCCAAAGGATCCGGCTCCTTTGGGATCGACAAAGCTTCTGAGTGTTCGGCACAACTCCTGGTGTAGTTGGACTCGGGAGCTAGCGCGGAAATGAAGTTTCGCCAGGAGCTCGTATCGCAGCGGTGACACAGAGAGGAGCGGCGCGCTTCTCCGTCAGTAGTCCCGCGATTTTCAGCTATCGATCCTCCCATAAAGTCAGCATGGAGCTGCTGAAATTCGCGATCAAATATCGGAAATGCAAACGCTGGTCGGCGCGATCATCAAATGGAAAGGGGGAACCTACCTGTGGAAAAACGATTCCCTCTCATCGCGATTCCTGGTTGTTCATTCATTCAGAAGAAGAAGAAGAAGACCAGGACGAGCCCGATCGACCGAGACTGAAGCGATTGAGCAGGGAAAAATAATCGACTCGGTCACGGATACTGTGTCTCAATCGATTCGGCCCGCGATCGTACAACGATCGACGCCTCCCGCGGTGCACTTCCTCGGATCTCTGCATCGGCTCGAGGATCCCTCGTTGGACAACTGTTGATCCCCCTATTTCGGTTACAAGGTCGAAAGTGGGAGGTTCTGCGTACTAGTTGAAGTGTCTTACGCCGTGATGAGCCCTGAACGCGATTCTGTGAAATGACCGGTCCCTCTGCAGCGTTCGATTGTCAACGAGGTCCTGCCAGTTTGACGTGACTCGCATAAATTTCACAATCAGCCGAGGAGAGTGTCGGCCAAGACCCCTCAGCCGCTGTGTAAGAGAATAAGATCAAGTCGTTTTCTCGGACGAGGCGACAAGGTCTCCTCCCATTATTGTCGGGCAAGCTCTTCAGCGTGGAGCATCCTGCGGCATGGCATCGAGATTATCGAGAGGTCAAAACGAACGCGGTTCCCCTCGCTTAATCCAACATTTTCTGTTCTCTTTTCTTCGACAGTGAAGGAAAAGGGGGAAGAGTATAGCCATCGCATACTTTGCTCATATCTCCATTTACGATCCAAGAGCTGTAAATGTATCGTTCGATCTACGACTGATTTATAGATGGGGCGCTTTACCATTTTTATTTGCCCGCTACAGCAGCAGAATTAGAAGCATATCTTTTCGATGCAGTGGTCAGCAAAACTCCGCTAAGCGGACCATCGTTGTCGGCGGGATGGAGCAACTGGACTCGATTCTTAGAAAAAATCAGGAAAGCAATGACTTGCCGAATCTCAGCCGCCCATTTGAATTTCTCGAGGGAAGGTGTCCACGAGGTGGAACGTTGGTCCATTGCCGGGAATCGCATTCGACGCCCTCACAAGGGCGCTCAGTCCCGTCGAAGGAGCAGACCTCACGAGTTCGCTGCTATTTCTCCCACTCCGCGTATACCTGAGTCTCGTGGGAACACATGATTCCTACCACCGTCATCTGGATGCCAGAACCCACACTGTGAATGCGCAGTAGAGAGCGCGGTGCCCCTGACTTTCGGAGACCTCTGGTCGGGAGCAGCTCCTCAGGCGGACGATCCTGGACAGGAATCGAGTACAGAATTATATCCGGACCAAAAAATACTCTACGTCCTACGCAGAGTTTCGAAGAACTCTGCAGCGTGGTCCCGAGCTTCCCAAAAAATTCATCGGGCGTCGGTTCGGATTTCCCTGTTGAGAGGGAATTCATGGAGTGTTTCAGAATCCATATCGCTCCTACCGACGCTGAAGGGAATGACAATCTATGAGTTTTCTGCCGAAGTTATCGACGCTCCCGAGGGGGGTCCGCATGAACTCGATGGGGATCTCAAGAGGACCATCGATACAAATTTTCAATCAATTAGCGGCTTTGCAGTCGGACTCGTATGCGGAATCGGCCTCGAAGAGCTCGGCAGGCGTTCGGTGGAGGCCTTACGGCGCCGAGCGAGATCGAGGAACGAGATGCCCACGGTATCCCTCCTCCAGTGCTTCGGAGAGGGCCTGGGGAGAGTGGTGGGCCCCTAGCGCAGTTCCACCACGTGTTGAGTCGATCTCAACTCAGTGGCCGGTGAGGCGGCTTCGACTGGGTTAGAGCGCAGCAGCAGAGTCAGCGAAAAGCTTGGAGTGCTTATCGAGTGAGCGTCCGCATAAAACGTACTGACGGAATCTCTTATCCGAGTGCAGGACGGAGTGCCATCGGGGCTTGTGCTAGTGCGGGTGAACGAGAACGGATCGAGTGAGATGTGTTTGCCGTTCTAGAAGTGGATTGTCATCTATACAGTGGTGTCGTATGAGACCGCGATCAATGGCCACTGTCGTTTTACGGAGGTCGTGGCCGGCCGTGATCTTCCTGACCGCATTGGCGACGGATGCAAAAGGTAAAACATTATCTTCCAGAAAAAATGGAGAAAAACCTCCGATCTCCTCGAATTCGAATTCCCGAACTGCTCGAGCTTCCCTAGATTATCTCGAAGAAGATTGTCGAGGTATTCCGAAAGCGGCGTTTCTCGTTCATATTGAGGATCAAGGCCATATCGATTGACCCGGTGAGAATATTTCTAATAAGCTAACGCGATCTGTCGCAGCGACGGTGAGACCTCGCCTGCTCGCTCGAAGTTTCAATGTTTTCTTTGTATGCTCATACGCAGTATAGTTGGTAGCGGTTTCTCAGGACGGACACGAAACTTTGAAAGTGAGGGGGACTCACGGATAAACAGCTGCGGGTAAAAGATGAGGTCGCTACGAACGAGGAAAAGATGGGCAAGACTGTGTGGCTGAGACGGACTCCGATTTTTTTCAGCGGCAGCTTCGTTACTCATGAATAATTCGTACTGAGATTCGCGTGGCTACCTTTGATTCAGCTGGCCAGCTGAATGTAGACTCGGTATTTCCAATGGTGCACTGGCCGCTACGAAAATATCCCGCCATCGCGGCATGCTGGAATCAGGCTCCTGTTAGTTTATACGGTATAGAAGATATACATTATATCCGCGAAGAACTCCGAGTCCGGAGCACGAATCTTCGTGAAGTCAGAACTCTATTGCCTGGGAGTCTGAATGATTAACCGGCGTTCCCTGCGGCGCGGCGTCAGGTCACGTTCAAGGCAACCATTCGGAGCTTCATCAAAGGTGTCAGGCAATTCGGGTCACAATTCGACACCGGGGCGGCTCGCGTTCTGAAGAAAATTTGAACAAAAGTTTGAATGACCGGTCTCACAATGAGTCTTTTGTACAAGCGTCTCCGCACTCAGTCAGCATTCGCTATTGAACGGAATTCCTTCTTGAGTAAGGCTCGGGGCTCTCCAGATACGGCAACGAAAGTCCGTCGTCGACTTGAAACAAGGGGCGGAAGCCAGTCCTAGCTTGAAAGCTGTAATATGTCATTCTCAAATCGCGAAGGAATTATTGGAGTATGCCGAAGAAGCTCTCATTTTCGAGGTTTCTAAACTATACTCCGGCAAGTTCCTGAACATCCAACGAGCTTCCTGCGAGTTCCGCGAGCTGGTATTCCGGAGCAAGGGTGATTCTTCCATTGAGCAAGTGATTCTTTCTTTCATTGGTAGCCTCAACTGAGACATACATGGGGCTCTGCTAAGTTGCTGTATCCAGTCGAGGGGTCCGAGGTGTATTCGATCGATTGGCTAGCGCAATCGACTTCACTCTTGCCTGGAAGGCGGAAGCGGAACTATCTGTAAAGAAACCCGTATGTCGAAGAAATCGTAACTCGAGGATTTACTCATCGAGGAGTAAGCAAGGTAACTTCGGACTTTCGGAGCCCGACGGCACTAATGCGGAGAAGCGAGGACGCTGCAGCGTCGGGGCGAGGTTATGAACTTCATCAAGAGAAACTAGGAGTCACCCGGGCAGGGGACGTTTTCTTGGCTCCACAGCGGCATCAAGGGGAAGAAAGTCGTTCCGGCGCACATATGTAGCCGAATACAGATTTACATGCGGAAACTCCATCTCCGACAGCCCGAACAATCAAAAACACGGGGCCCGCGTTGCGTCGGCGGGATGATTTACCGGCGTGAGATCGAAATTTTCTCTTTCATGAATCCAGTGATCCTGTCCAAGGAAGGATACTAGTGGGTCTGACGTTCGGGCTCTCTGGAGCCAAATGAGTCTGTTCCAAACTCCAGCGTTCCGGTGGAGCTGGACCGATTCTTCGGAATACCGGTTGCGGGATCCGTCTACAATGCGTGGAGCCGCTGAAACTCGGACGGTGCTTTTCGCGATGAACGAGAAACGTATCCCACCAGCTACAAATCATCAGCCTGAAATGAGTCACTCGCTCTCTCGCTACCCCACATGCATTCTGAATGACGAAGCGATACAGGTCGTCCGACTGAACGGAATTTGCGGTCTAATACTCGAGATACACGACGGCGGATAGCATTGAGCGTACCTTAGGACCAGCAACACGAGGTTGTAATTAGAAAACTATTAGAGCGAGGACGCTTCAAATTACGGGGCGAGTGATCAGCTTTTCCAAGCTCCGAGGTCTGATGGAGTCGTGCTCCGGGCAGCTTGTAGGACTGCAGGGCGGAGCGCATTTGTACCCTTTGAGCGCCCGGAGAGACATTCCTGAAACCGGTTCTCTCATCTGTCCCGCTGCCAAGCAGTCGGTCTGGCTTCGGGCGAGCTCATAATCTCTGTGAGATGCGCGATCTCAAAGAACAAACTCGAAGCGTCGCCTAACTGAAACCTGGAATGCGGACTGACGATCAATTTCCCCGTTTCATCCCCCTCGGGCAGGGAATCCGCGCATCCGCAGCCCGAGTCACAGTTCGTCGTCGGTCCCAGTCAGTGCCGAAATTCAGGGAGAGAGAGAGAGCTAGTCCGGCCAAACTCGAGAAAACTGTGGAGTGGGAGAATGTTCCGACTGGCTGTTTCCTCTCTCTGCCTCTTTTGACTCCTGATTCGCATTTCTCGCGAGAGCGGCGAGCATGAGGTGTTGAGAGAGAAGCCTCGGCCGAGAAAGGCTCGACCGTCGCTTCCGTCGTCGGCAGCGCGCGGTCGGATGTCTAGCAAGCATTCCATGACCCTTCTCTGCTGACTCTTCGACTGGTTTCTTCGGAGGCGGCACGCGCCAGCATTCCCAGTCTTTCCGCACGACCACCAGCACAGCCCCAACGAATCTCCCTCGCCCTCTGTCGCCTCTTGTGCCTTCACCCCCCCCCACTCTTCCCTGCCCGACCTTCAGCAACCGCGACTGGTACCGCGACTTGTACCAACAGCCCCAGTCGGAAGGAAGCCTCACTTTAGTACCACTCGAGCCGCTTCACTTCCTTGACGCTTTTCCACCCAATTTGCTCCGCGCTAGCCGTTTTCCTCCATTGGTCTCTTTCCTCTCTGAAAGGAGCTATGGCCACCGGAGGAACAACAATAACAGCGGCCAATCGAATATCGAGAGTAAATTGAGCTTTTGAGCTGACCGAGCGATGGCGAGTCGAACTTCAGGTGTCAATTTATCCGATGCCTCCTTCCCGAGGGCGGGCATTGATCGGGAAGTAATTAGCGAACAAGGAACCGGCTAGACACGCTTGTCATTGAAGTAGAAGCACCGACTTTGCTGGAGAGGGTCCAGAGAAGACAGGGAGCGAGGAAGGTCTCAGGTTCCATCATTAGCTCATCCGCGCCGACGGGGTTCCCGGAGTGTCCTTTGATTTTCTTAGGAAAACATCGTTCATCCAATGATCGACCTGTTCATCCAACAGGATGGGGCGAACCCACAAACACCTGGACGGAAACTTCATGCCAGAGGTAGCGGCCAGCTGGGCAAGACGATAATTCGAGAAATGAGGACAGCGCAGGAGTGCCAAGTTCGAGCGACACTCGCAGGTTCTGTGTTTTCCTTTTCCGCCCTTGAGCACATCCTCTCCTCAACAAGCTCCGAAACGCTTCGTCAACGGCAACGCAATCGATTCGAAAACGCACGAGCTTCCCATTTTGTTTTGGTAACCTACCGTTCAGGAAGTGTTTCACTCGTACAGTTAGCGCGGATTCGAGCATTCAATCGAGTGCGGGAAGTTTCCGCTCGAATGGTTGGCCGTGAGCCTGCCGCGGCTGACATTGTTACTGAGGTTCGGACAACCAATGCAATGGCCAAATGAATTATTCAGGTGATAAGATTCGTTTCGCTCCTTAGATCCGCTGGTGAACCTATTCGTAGGCTTGATGCGATTAGGTTGACGGTACGGCCCACCTGGATTCTCCATCATTTCTCGGCATCACGGTCCCCCTGCACCGCCGTTTTTCTGAGCTCTATCGGCTCTCATCTCCCAATCACTTGAATCTGATCCTCGTCCTACCCGACCCTTCACCGAAGAGCTTCGTATCCTGGCTGGCCCCTGTTCGGGGGCTGCTCTTTCGACCGTTGTCAGGGAGAGCTCATTCCTCAGTCGCAAGCTTTTCTGAACAATCCAGGTCTCGAGTTTTAGTTGCCTCATTTTCATTTCGACTCCCTTGGAGCGGGTTGTGATTTCTCATCCCGGGATAAAAGGACGAACTGGCGCATCCTGTCCCACCGTCCTGATCGGTCGAGAGCGAGGCAGCGGAGCGTGCGTACCTACGCTCCGGAGTCCTTCGTGGAGCTTCAGAGCGACGTCCGCAGCCCCGTCCGTTCGCAGTCGCGTCGACTCGACCATTCGGAACGGAGCTGTGTCCGAAGGCTATAGCGGTCGCCTTCTCCGGGGGCAGTCGCGACGAGCTCTGTTGCCGCCGGACAAGAGGAAACACGCCAGCAATCAGCAATACGGACTCTCACGCTCAAGCCGAGATTAAGTCTGATTGGTCGCTCGCTAACCCTGACGCCCACATTCTCTCCCGCAGGGGAGTCTTCCGGTACAGTGGGGCTCCCACAGAGAGAGGGGGGGAGAGGGGGGATAGACGGACGGGACCGAAAACAAAAGCCACGCCGCGAGTACGTCCGAGGCTGCGCGATGCTTAGACCTATTTGCGCCGGGCGTTGCCCGCGTGTCATCGCCATCATTGTTGCTCGTGGGGCCGCCTTCGTTACCGGCGGCACAGCACGTCGCTCGCCAGAGGGCGTTCGAGGGCCAATTAAGCGTCAGCAGTACTTCCGGAAGAAACAGGATGGTACACGTAGTAATGAGGGGATGAGGAGTCCTTCCGAAGCATCCTCGTTAAACGACGAATGGACGCTAGGCCCAATTCGTTCCTATATGCCGGAGCTCCCGATCATGGATTTTAGTCAGAAGCACGAAAGGCAACTTTTGGGGGATATTCCTCGGAATTGCTCGTGGCTCAACTATTTGTCGATCCTAATAGGACCAGACCGGCGTGGACATTTCCGTTCTGGGATCCAGGGTGTCGCTTCCAGATTGCGATACATCTGGATTCTGATCGTCGGACGGATCATAAGTGAAACTTCCCACCTTGGCACTCCGGAGAATGGAGATCCTGACATCCAAGGGAAAAGGTGACAATAGCGACATCTGGACTCGAATGTAATTGGAAATTTGCCGCTTGCGGGGTTTGCGCTCGCGAGAGCCCTGACTTGAAGAGGTGCCGAAACTCAATGAACCTTTTTCTCGCCGAAGACTCGAAACTTCAGAGTACTGTCGAATCCGCCCATACGAGACTCGCGTACAAGGGACTGATCTCGATTTCCCGTTTCCTGTGCTGATGACATCGCGCGGAGGGAACTCGCGGAGGAAATACTCGTCGCAGATCCCGTTCCCATAGGACCCAATGCTGAAAACCTCGCGCATGAGAGACTGGAAAGATTGGTCATTCCAGAGCTTTTTTTTTCGTTTCGGCAGTCTTCGTCGAGCGTAGTGAGAGCTGGTGTGCATCTCAGAGCACCTTTTCGGAGCAGAACGGGTGGTACCCAGCATCCCCAGACGCGCGGTCACTTGCGTCCGAATCCGTGAAAGAGTCAGTATTGCCGGATATCGACTCGAAGCTTCCGAGACATTTAATCTGCATCAGGATTCGTTCGGTTTGGTATCTGAGTCGGGCAGTTCGAGGAGCATTCGAGATGAATCACATCCTATCGCGCCCCCTCCAAGCCCCTCCTTGCGGAAGCGTATTGTGCTTGAGTCCATAGTATCAAGACGCCCTCGGCTCTCATTTGTCGGCTTATTCGTCCGTCTGTCTGTTTATACGGAGCACAGGATTCGCCCTGGCGGAAAATTATGTCCGATCTCTGCATACGTACGTATGTAGATCGGGGCTCGTCCGCTTTCGACGTTTGAGTAAAATATGAATCTGTCGACCCTCAGTGAAGCGGTGACCTTATCGTTCCCGAGCGGGCGCGCTTGGCGGCCGCTCCTCGGGCTTACCCGCCGAGCCAGTCGGCCATTGAGATGGGACCGCTGAGTGTTTTTCAGAGCGTGAAAACCCCGGTTTTTAGCGAGAAGAAAAACACAGACACAACGAAGAAGTTTGCATACAGAATTCGTCCCGGGAGACAACCCGTAAGCAATCGCGGCTCCCCAGCAAAATGGCTCCTTAATCTCGAAATTTCCGCTTGATTCCTCTGGAATAATTGCAGCAAGAGACGGCGGGGAAAATCTTAACGAACAGAAGCGGCAAACTTTGGAGCTCCGGTCGGAAAAACGCGCCGCGCCGCGTATCATGCGAACCACCGACTCTGTTCCGGAGTAATCTCGCGAATTATTAGATTTCTTATCAGACGCTCAGTCTAGTGCATTGATCATCAGTCTCGATGGACCGTATGCGTGCTCACGACGGCGACGTAGACGACGTACTGAGGAAAGTTTCAATCCCACAAAAACGCTTGGTGAGATGAGACTTACCACAATAGCGTGCAAAAACTTGCAAGGACTAAGAAGCTGATTCCACTTGAAGTTCACGTGTGAGAGAATTTGCATTCTGTGTCCCAAGTCAATCGTTTCTCAGGGGCTCCGGTATGATCCTGTGCTCTGGCTGGTAGCCTGGAGAGAAAAAGACGTCCTTATGAATACGTCCTTGTTGAGTTCCCGCCACCAGAGAACCTCTATCTTAGTGAAGAAAGGGAGATTTAGGAAATGCTTGGAAAATTTCCAGATGATGTCTAGATTGAATATCCGATCGGGACTCTACCATGCCTTTCGAAGACTACAGGGATATGATTTCTATATCGAGTCCCCAACTCGGTTACTTCGCTCATAAGATGTAGGCTCATATTCGCAGGGGGTATCATGCAGGGAAAGGGAAGGAAAGCAATCCGAGTCATACGTCTTGGGGCTTGGATACGAATCGGATAGGGCCGCTCTGGAATCACGGCTCTCGGGCATTTCTCTCACCCTGTCCGGCATGGGGAGAATGGAACGGACGATAGTCAGAAAACGAAACTCAGAGTAGAGAGGAGAGCGGGGCCTTCTGGAGGCACGGCCATTACAAGCAATAGAACTCTCATCAATCGATCGCTTCGGCCATAGCGAGAATACATTCGTTCCAGATGAGACCACGAAAAACTCGAGCAACCTGTTCTGAAAAGCCGGGGATCATTTCCGCTGACTAAACTCGGGAAGACCACCGGCGTCACGGTCTCGATATACGTGAGCTGTGTCTATAAGATATTGTGAGCAGTGTCTAGACTCCAGAGTCTGGACGCGGAGGAGGCAATGAGCAAACACGAAACGGTGCGGAGACGGTCTCCATTCAATGCGGCATCGCTCTCTCGAATATTTGAGGAGCGCTTTCCATCATTTCAAATTTTATGTGTGTTTCACGTGACGAGATCGGCAGCAACGTTGATGGCAGCGGCGATTACGTCGACAAGCTCCTCTCCGTCTCTCCTCCGTCTAAGTCATATCACTTGCCTCGACTCGTTAAAATATACAGCGACAGCTGGCGTTCCTCGAGCCCGGACGGAGCTTCCCCCCGTCTGCTCGTCCGAGAGCGACTTCTTCCGCCTACCCCCGGCCGACTGATGTTGATGATGATAATGATCATCATCATCATGCCGAGGTTGCGATGAAAAGCAAAACAGGGTACTTGGGTAGAGCACTTGAGATAATAGCTCAGTCCGGACGATACATTTCCGAAGTTTGCGGTCTCACGGCGCCGAACATCGTCACTCGCCGTAGAGGCAGAGATTCAAAATGAGGAAATGATCGCAACATCAAAGCGAGCCTCAACGGATTGGAGAATGCGCGCGGGAATCGGTGGTGGTGTTGGCGCATGACCTCTGGAATATATCTGTAGGCTCCACTGTTCGGTAGACGGACGTGTTTTCGGTACATGCGTGCTTAGTGTGCTCTTCACTCCGTTTCAACAAGCTGATCTCGCTCTGATCACGTCAACTATGGGCCAGTCATCCGGCTTGGCGTCCGGGTCCGCTAGGAGTCACCCGTGGCCACGCTCGTTTACATACCATGAAACTGTACACAAGCATCGACTGAGCTCGTCTCCATCAAGTTCTCCCCCCCTCCAGGACCCTTTGCCCTAAGCACTCTCTATTTATCAGTCCGTTGACGGTAGGCTTGCTCACTAGATGGCGGCATCATGAAGTCGGTGACTACGCTCTACGCTGCTCGATCGGTGATGCACGTGTCCTCGGCGCCGTACGCGGCTTTAGTCCGTATTCGGATGCAAGATCACGCGTTTCACCACGTCGAGAAGATTTTGGCGAATGCCGCAACAGCTCGAAAACTCACGATCTGAGTGCTGGGGAGGGCCATATCTGGATTTGTTTTTTCCACAGCGCTGGCGCTGAGGCGTTCCATTGTGCCTACCTGTTCCCGGAACACATTCAAATGTTTTCGGCCTTCGACTTGAAGTCAATGGAAGGATCGTGACCTGTGTCTCTGCGACCAGCCAGCTTTCCTCGTCGCTCGGGAGGAAACGAGGAGAAGAATAAAGCGTTATTCTTTCTACACGAAATGCATTCCAAGCCCGTTCCCTTATTTGCTTCTTCCTGTCGTACGGTCTCGCTCCGTTTGAAGTTCAGATCATCGCGTGGACATCGGAGCGCTGGTTCCGGAACGACGGCAGCCAAATTCGGAATTTCCGGTCGCTTCTCCCGCTGGTCCCCGTTCTCCGATTCTCTCCCCCTTTACGCGCTCGCATTGAATTGCCAACTCCAACACGCATACGCTTCCATCATCATCTGGCTGTCTGCATGTCGTGTCTGCATTCGCCGTCGCGGCGGTAGCCCCCGCCGACGTCGTCGTCTTTTTGTTATAGGCGACCGTGAAGCAGAACGAGAATTTCTGTCGACGCCGCTGCACTACAGAGCGCACGTGCGTGCATCGCATACACGAATCTGGAATATTAGTCACACAGCGGGTCTGTGCTGTTGTTGGTGCTGCTGCTTGCTATTCTTCGTCAAGTCAACAGGGGTGTCGGTGAGGAAGCCGCTCGCGCCGACACGAAGGCTATTTTGAAAACTTGGGATCCACGCGCCTCGAAGCTCAGCATCAACGTAGCGTCGCGTCGACGGAGCATTTTGGGGGGAAGAAACACTCTCGGAGCCAATGATAAATTTAGAGGAAATAGAGCGACGAAATTCCGAGCGATATCCCGTCGGCTCTGGTGACAGCAACTGTTCCAATAGCAACTCGTGGTGGAAGTGAGTTGACTCTGCAGAGAGGGTCCGGACACTTTGTACGCTGCGGTTGCTGATATCGATCCCGGCGCGGCTTGTTTCCTCCAACGCTTTGAATTCGGTCCGGTGGCCACGCGGTCCGCATTCACGCTGCTTCAAGCCATGGTGATCCGACTCCTTTCCCTGTTCTTCTCCTCACCCGTCGTCGAGCCCAGACAGTGTATCGGAGCGATCCAGGAGGAGAAGATGCGCCCCCGAAAGCAGTGCCAAGAGACTTCTCCCGTCTCCTCTTCGCGTCTCCTCAAACATCCTCTCGAGATTTCTCTTCACTCGCGCAACAACATCGGTTCCCCGTTCATTCAGGGAAAGTATCCGAAGCCGAGCTATGTGTACGTCTGAAGCCCAAGAGACCTGCGCCTCGGACGATGCGGCCAACGGGCAGATTCAGGTGGACCCTTGTCTCGAATTCAAACGAGCCTCGTTGTGAAGACATGTTCGAATGAATGTTCGTATCTTCCAACTTCTCGAAAACGGAGTCGGGATACCTCTGCCGGAGGCCACACGTCTCCGAGCCCTTCATTAAACGCGTTCGTCGGAGATTTTAATTTCGGAGCTTGCGACTTGCGAGCCGGATATTGGACCCGGAGCAACCACATGGAATCTATCTGATTCTCGTCGTTCCCCTTCTGCGCTTGGACATTCGATGGTGCTCGTGGCCCGCATGCGGATTGCGCATGGTTTTCTCTCCTTCCCGAATGGATGCCTTAAACACCTCCGGCTGCACACCTCCGGAGTCCAGCTCCAAGCTACGGTTGCCTGACCCATACGACGTGAGATGTCGTCTGTCATTTCCGTTCGGGTCAAAAGCTCCTCGAGGTACGGACCTTTTCGGCCAGATCATCGAATCGAATTCTCTCCCCGGCACTTGGCCGATGCGAAGTACGGATCGGTACCGAGCCCGAATTTGTTGCCATCCGACGGGGTTCCGTAGAGAGGCAGGAACCGAAGCAATCATGGAAGGAGAGCAGGGCCCGCAAGACTCGATACTAGGTGAGGCGATCACTCAACCACGCAACGAACCTCGCCCCCGTATAGCCGAGGACTGACTGACTGACGCGCGTTTGGGGGCTCGAAGGGTTGGCTTGGAGCAGCACACCGCCCCATCGACTTTTCGCGCCGACGAGCTCTGCCGGCCTGGGATTCTGATCGGAACGCGACTCAATTCGACGGTTCGCGCGTTATCGACGGAAGTCGATTCCTATACGTTATTAGGGACTGCACAAGTCACTTTCGCTAATCGACGAGAAAAGAGTTCGTCGATCGCTCCATGCCAAACTACACGCTTGCTCCGCTGGTTCCGAGCCATCCGCACGTTTCAATCTACACTGCAATCGTGTGAATAACACCCGACATTGTCAGCCCGGTGATCGACTTCGCGAAACCTCCAATTCGCAGCGTCGATTATTCATAACGACCGCGCGCCGTGTGGGACCGGTCGAGCAAGACTTCACCAAGCATCTCTGACTCGATCGTTTCGAGACTCCTCCGGCTATTCGGATGAGTATTTGAAATCACAAGTGACACGGGATGATGCCCCCCGCTTTCGCGTATACGAGAGTCGCTCAACATCCTGGAACCTTATCCGATGCTCGATCGTCAAAAGAACAGCTCGTCCGTTGTGTTTTTCTCAGCCTTGCTCCGATCGTAGCGATTGACCAATGGTTTAAATATAGCATGACGGGGGACGACGGTGTTTCCACACGTTTCCGACAGAAGGTCGGGCATGTAAGATGAGGTTGCCGATATTTGCGGTCCCACCGTGTTTACGATCCGAGCAGCCCCCTCTTTGGGAAGGTCAGACGTACAACGCCGCCGCCGACGCGGAAATCGACGATCGGTATGAGCACTAGAACGGAATCACAACACGGTAATCCGCGACATTGACGATACCTTGACGATGGACAGGGTGTGTACGACTCGTCTGAAACGCCGGAACGATGATTCTCGTATTGCGTGATTCCGGTCATTTGCGTGCGGCCCATACGCCTGCTGCAGACCGCTTTAGAGTGGACACGAGGTTTCGGAAGACTCGTCATACGCACGCTCGCGAGTTTACGAACTCATCGGCAATCGGGTCAGATCGGCGATCGAGTCAGATGCGATCCGCGAATGAGTTGCGGAATATGATCGGACGAATTTGCGAAATAACATGCTATGAGCGATGAGGTGCGACGAAGTGTCCCTCGACGATCGTCCCTGGGTTCCACAGGTCACGGCTTAGGGCCCAACGTGGGCAGCCCCGCGTGTTTTCCGATGTCTAGCATGAGACTCCTACCAGGCCCTATGTGGGCCGCGATAAGCGATTCCAATGGCCCTTGATCGATTACGTTTTATTTTAAATTGTTCGAAGGTGACCACGTCCACAACTTGAAGCCTCCCCACCGGTCGTCCCACAATAAGCTTCGCTCGAGCTGTCCGAAAGACCGCAAACGCAACAGCGAGGAAGACGACTCGGGACCGGGTCGAATTCGTTGTCCGCAAGGAAGGCTTGACTTCGGTTGTTATGCGTGACCGGAATAACTTAAGGAATGCGAATCGGGAAAATCGCGCGAATGAAGCAGCGGAGGCAAATCGGAGGGAAGGGAGGAGAAAGTGACGGAGCGTCATGATGAACAGTCCGTCGATGGTCTCGTTAGCCTCCACTCTTTTCCTTCGTCTTGCGTTTCCTGCTGTGTTTCGCTTATCCTCTGTCCGTCTGTCAATCTAAACGAGCGGGACCATCGGAGTGACGTGAAGAACGGCAAGGGAACTGGAATACCGAAAGTTACCGCATACCGGTGGAGGCTGTGCCGGAATTTTCGATTATTCTATCAGAAATAATTGCTGAATCGCTCGCGCGGGACAATAGAGAAGACAGGAAACGAGTCCGTAGAGCTCTGACGTTCGGATGAAGCCGAGGCGCCTCAGTAAATCCTCAAATCTCGTCTGTTGATCCCTGCGCGAGGTTCCGCGGAGTTCACTCTCGTTCCTAGTCCAAGTCTGGCGCTCGCCGACCGTTCCGGAGATTGGATCGGTCAGAAGGAACTAACGAACAGAATGTAGCGAGTGTACATCTGCGGACCGCGGAAACTTGGATGGAAAACTAGTAACCGAACGAGTTGTACTGGGAACGTAAGACTAGTCTTCTCCCCGCATCTCGGTTTGTTGCTGTCTAAAGCATCGCTGTCTTTACCGTTGGTCGCGGTAGCTTAAGCGTCGACCACCTCGCCGGCGACGACGTCGAAGAACATTACCGCTGCTAGCAAGTCGAGCTCTTCCCGCGGCGGCGGTAATAAGAGTAACCAGCGAAGCGTGCTTCTTGACCCACCGAGTCGGTCGCGGCTGCGGTTCCCATCTAGGGAGCACATTCGTAATTACGCTGTTGCTGCCAGCCCGTCCATCCGTTCGTCCTCCGGTCTTTCTGTGATTCAGTCAGTCAGTCAGTCGTCAGTCAGTCGGTTTGATGGTTAGTCGGCCGCTTGGTCGGTCGGACGGTCGCAACGGGTAGAGAATATGAGCCCCTCTTTTCCGGCCTGAGAAACTCGCTCCCTCGATGTACGATCCGCAGGACCACCGAACCGTCGGAAGATGTCGAGAGAATTCTTCGCATATTTCCTTCTGTCGCCGGACACGGTTGTTGCGGTACCGCTTGCGGCTTGCCGGTCGAGTGTTCATCCTTAATGGCCACTTTCCCGGCTCCTGCAGATGTGAAGGAGGAATCGGTTGAGCCGAACGAACGCATCAAGGGATACCGTCGATCCGTCATTAGGCGATGGAGCCGTCGATGAGCGATACACTCGTCGAAAATAGCGTGAATACCCCTGTGAGAGCGATTGAGTGTTAGGGAAACTGTCACGCGTTCCTCCACGGATGATATGCAACGTCGGTAAGACCTGTTGCGTCGGGGATAGCCTCGAGATATTTCCTCCTACTCCCGCTCCTTAGGGCTCCCAAGGGCTTCCACAAGTCATCGTATCCGAGCTGGCTACAACTCTTGCGAGATCAGGGTCAACAGCTGCTGGCGTGCTTAAAGCGGTCAGCTCCCTACTACCCCGGGCATGTGACGACATGCGGTGTACTCCTCTATTGGAATTGTTAGACATGCCTCGCTTCCCTTGGTGCGTGCGCGAAATGCGTTATTATGATGCGAGATTCCCCCTGCCCTTACACATGTCAAGGAACAAGGGTCGTTCCTTGGGATCACTCTGAGCAGAGAGGAAATCCGAATCGAAAAGCCCTCGAGGACGAATACCCCTCCTATCGTGCAAGGGGTACGGTCGCCAGACCAAATAATGGAAACGACTTAATCGAAGGTACTCATATTCGAAGTCGAGACACTCGAGCAGTCGAATAGGTGAACTCATTGAAATACACCTCTTGTTCGAGAGTTATTTCTGGACGACTGAACTCTGATGTGGGGAGGGAGCTTCCCGCAGCGTTCGCGACGAATAATGGCGAAGACTCGCCCTAGCCGGTGGGCAGGCCGGCCCGTTCGCTCGGTGGGGAAAAGCGGCGAACGAACGGAAACCAGGAATTTGGCACACAACTCCGTCTTTATTTCCCTCTGTTCTTCCGAGGAAGTCCTGCGCTCGAGTTGCTGCGCAACCGGCAGACAGTGCTCGCAGAGCAGTGGAGCTAACAGCTTGTTGGTCAAATCCCCGAGGGGATTTTGTTGAAATGTTCAAATTTCCCTCGTCCTTTTTCACTTCTACGTAACGCGGTTCGTCCCTCTCTCCTCTCGATCCACTTCCAATCCGAATTCGGTCGAGTCTCTCTGAATGAGAACAGATGGATTGAACAAAAGGGAACGGGAACGTCGGCGGGGGGAATGAGGAATCCCTCTCATCAATTTGACCCAACTGTCACTTCCGAACCCACCGAAGATTTAATCTCTCTCGTCTCCTGCGAGATACTTTTAAGCGATTGCCTCCGGAATTCGGCCAAACTTGAATTGATTCAACTTGATTTGACAGTGACGTTGTCTTTCTAATGTGGTTCGGGGCGACGATGACATAATGATGGAGAGGCCGGAGGGGCGCTCGGCGAGTAATGACTTTATCGAGCTGGACCACACAGCCAAGGTTTAACGTCCCAGGTACTGTTATTCACATTGCTTCCGAGGACGGATCCATAGAGCAAATGTACCCAGGAGGATCAAGGCCGAGTACCTGCGCTTCCGAAAAGAATATTTTTCCGGTAGCAGGGATCGAACCCACATCGCCTCCCGCGCGAGCGGCGTCGTTGCGGCATTTCACGAAGTGAAACGCGAGTTTGTACGAGAAGTGACGAATGCGCTAACCACTCGACCACCCGTCGGTTTGGCGAGCAATGACAGAAACGAGGAAGAAAAGCAGCAGGAACGATGCGAAAGAGGCCATTCCTGCTTATCCAGAGTTCGGACACCGGAATCTCGAATCCGGCAATTTGAGTTCGTTGGCAGTTCACTCTTTCTTCTTCATCGGCTTCGACCTCCACCAGCAAAGTTCTTTTGTTTGTTTCTTGTCTCGTTCTACCTTGCCTGGCTCACCCTCTTGTAGACCGTGCCCGCACCGTGGGGGAAAGGACTTCAGACAGGACCCTCTTACCCCAATCTCCCCCATTGGACCGTTTCCATTCCTCTTCTTGTCTGCCTTCTTGGGAAACGTGGGCCGGAACTTCTCACGCAACTGCTCCATCGGCGTCAGCTGTGAGGAGAGTCCGAGTTCGGGATGGCAAACAAGCAAACTAACCAAAAGAAGGACGGCAGAATGTGACCTGTCCGGGGATTCTGAGCGGCAAGATTTCACAAAAAGGCCTCGCGACGGTCTCAATCAGAATGGAATGATTTCATTGATTGAGACTTCAGCTCCAATCTCGCCTTAATACCTCGTGCAGCACGACCGCCATAGAGAACAAGCGTGCTGCTTATTGACATTACTTTTGTTCCTCAAATACCGACTCATTGGCCACTTCCCGTGCTAAAATATGGTAGCCAGTGCCGCTAACCTAATTAGATGGCTCCCAGACTCTCCTCGGTCTAGTAGCATGCCTCCTCGGGAGCATAGTAGGTCCGAGAAAGTCATGCCCACGGAGCAGATAAGCGTTTGACAACCTCCCGGACCTATCTCGCAGTGGACGTGAAAATCGATTCCCGATCGTTCGCTCGTCAAATCAAATTAATTGTCACTGCGATTTTCATTCTTGTAGTCTTGAAATCTGTCGTATCATTCAAATGGTGACGTGTGGGCTCGAGGCAGCAAATAATCGAATGATCGAATTCAAAATCATGAAAGGGAGAGCACTAAAGTGACGGAAAATCCAAGTCGAATGGGAGCGGCGCAGAGAAAAGATCTCAATTCTTCGAGCTCCGGCCATCAAAAAGCAATCGGTGCAGTCGACGCGCGGAGGCAGGGCGCTCACTGAAGTCGACGAGAAGCAGATGTCTCCGGAATACAATTGTGTCAAACGAAAACGAAATTATTAAAAGAGGGTGCCGTCGACGAAAATGAAAGCCATAGTAGATAGAGAGCGAGAGAGAGAGGAAAAGAGTTCAACTTTTCTTCGGCAAGCGCTACCACAATCTGAAGGCCACCTTGTCAGGAGCCAGCCGAGGGAGTCAGCCGGTGGAGCTCAGCAGTAATAAGAAACGAACACTCTGAACTCAAGAGCTGAAACGTAGGAGAGACATCCTGTAAGAGACGTCGGAAATTCACTTCTGGCAGCTGGTCGAAGAGAAAGTCCGAACACTGCAGCGTAGGCTCAACAGCACAGAGAGCTTGTGGAGTCGGAACGATCCTTGAATTGGGCCCCCTCAAAAACTGACCTCGCATATTTCCTCCGAATTTTCACCGGAGCCGTGCAATTCCAAGTTTAGTATCCGTACCTGATGATGATCGATATCAGGGAGTACTTCGTATGACTTGAATGTCCACCAATGATTTCGGGGTGAGAACTCGGTGGATCCGAAAAGTAGGCGCTACACCAGCTGCAGATGCTGTCTTGGAGTTTTTGTTTGGTATTTATACACGGTTCCGTGTGCCTGCCCCAAGGGCTGTCGGATGTCTTCGCGTTCCGACTTCGGGGTTCGAGCCTCCGTCTTGGCCTCCGGCACAAAGTCGCCCACGAGGGTTCCGAGCCGACTCTCGCCCAACGATTGGAAACCCGAGTCCGGCCCTCATTTTGATCAGTCGTCGGACAGCATCGGTGAAAGGTATTGTCCCAAGCGGGAATTTCCTCGACCCAAGACGGAATGGGAAAATGAGCGAACGTAACTCAGGAATTTCTAAGCGTTCGTCACGGTGCCCTCGCGGACTCAAGCGGATTTTGAGTCTTCACAGAGCTCGTTCTGCGTCATAGACCGTGAACAGCAGCGGAGACCGACAGGGGCCGGGGGTTTATCCGCTGAAAGAATGGTTTCTTTTGTTTCGTGGATACCACAGGATGGAAATGAGCAAAGAAGCGGACATCAACGGTCCTGTGTTCGTCCACTACTGTCAGTACGCGTTTTCTTTCAAGGCCCGCCGTAAACGCTTCCCTAACGACTTCAATAATGCAAAGAGTCATCAGCGTTCGGGCGGGCACCAGAACCGACAACAAAGAGTCCGCACTTCCGAGGTCAAAATCGGCTGGCCTCCCTTGTCCGAGCTCCCGTATCAGGTCCACGGATGGCTTGCGTACGCATAGCTCGCTCTCTGCCGGAGGTCAGGAGGCGTTCGTTGTTCGGCTGGGTAGACCATAGTGGGAACGGCAGATGGATCGGAGAGAGTCTCAAAAAAACTGGCCTCTGGTGAGACGGCCGTGAAGCTAGCTACGTAGGCATGCACGCAGACCGGATGGTTGGCCCGCTTGCTTACTTGTTTTTCCTCATCTCATTAATTCCTCTTCGTTGGTCTGATCTCACACCGTCAGCCGTCCCTCGGGTGGATTCGCACAAATCCCAGACGGGAGGAAGAGCCTGATCGCTTGTGCCCGAGCCACGGGGCTCGCCAGGTACATCGAGTCCCAGCTCCGAAATGAATCGACGAATGACGCGATTCAAGCCCCGATCTCAATGAGATGAGGTATCAAGGCCGAAATCAAATTCTTATTTCGTTTATCCGCGTGAAGTCATCCTCCTCGCCCCAGTCGGGGCTGATCATGATTATGTACCCACCAAATTCATGCGCTACGTACGCGGATTCAGATTCACAAGCAGCTGCGCTAAGCTCTCCGTGATAAAGTCGTCGGCTTAGAATCCATTATTCATAAAACCGACTGGAGCTCTCGACAGAGCAGAATTCCTTCCGGCGGTTTCCGAAGCAGTCTGCTGAGAGGAACTGACGGTCGCAAAGCGAATGCAGCGACTCGCGTTCTGGGCTGGTTGCTGAACACGACGCGGAAGGTCAGTACAAACGTGATCTTCTGCTCGCCTGCGTGTCTTTTTCACGTATAAATTCTGGTGACGATTTCACAACAGTTGTCGGTGTCCGAGCATTGGACAGAGCGGCGCACACCCCTGGGACGACGATCAGACGTGAACATAATGTACTCGTCTCGAGGGATATCGGTCCCCGGCGACCGCTCCGACTTCGCACCACGCATGAGCAAGCGAGCGACTGGACGTGTAGACGGCGAAAACCGTGCGCGACGTTCGCCGAGAGCATTGCGGAAAAGAAAGACTTCGATGTAAGTTTCCGAGAACGCGCGTCGGATCCGACCGACTCGCGGTCATCATTCTGTTCCTGTGATAGACATTCGCTCCGTGGAACACAAGGAGCTAATGATTGTCGACTGTGAGTGCGGAGGAGCCCGCGTTCACAACCGAAACCATTCAAAGGTGCTCGAGCCTCTGCTTAATCGGCGGCAGGAAACTCCGTCGCAAGCAACAATTACGAACGTCTACGGCGGCGTGCAATCCTTCGAGGCAGCCGTTGAGAGCTGCTGCTTGTTCCCACCGTAGCTATCGCAGCCTAATCCGATTTGTGGCAACATTCAGGAAGCTAATAACTCATTCATTTAGCTGTAAGTGTCGCTCGCCTGTCGTCGTTCGCTATGCGGTTCGTTGAATGGAGGCTGGCGAAAGAGGAATAGGTACCGGCTAGGTCGAGACCGGTGTGGCCGCAGGACGGAGCCGTGTTCCTGCAGCCGCGTATAAACGTATAGGCACACGACGACGGAGCAGGGACGCTCGCTCGGCCTCTGGAGCGGGGGCTATATTTCGTCTACTTTCACGTAAGGTCCAGTTCGCCACAGCTACCGACATCGCTGGTTAACTGTTGTCGAGCGCAACTCTTCCCTGTCCTGTCAGCTTGGCTCATAAACCAGGGTTGAGGCAAGCAAGGAAAGAGCTGAGGCTCCTGAAAAGCCTCACCTGGCTGCGTGCTGGTTCCGGTGCTGCTGGTCGCGACCGTCGACGTAGCGGGTCGGTAGGCTGTTAGGTCGGTTGGACCGTCGCTCGGAAGGCGTACAATGCGAAATTCATGGACAGCGGGTGTCGAAGTGACATTTAGAAGCGCTTTACAGCCGCCTTTGCAGCCCGCGCGGAGAGGGGCACCTCTTGAAGCGGCCCGGGGGTCCGAACAAAGCGTTCTACCGCCTTATGTATGGCCCTAGGTGCTGGTTGTGGCAGCAAAAGTGCCACCATTCACTCTGGCTGGCAGCTTGACTGTTTTGTCCGGCCGGCTCGCCCTCTTTCTTACGACTTGGCAAAGTGTACGACCAGAGTGTCGCTTCCCTTGACATTTAGGAATACCGACCGGGCGACTTACTGAAATTTCACAATCAAAGCGGGGATAAAGCGGAGACGCCTCTTTCGGGTGAACAAGCAGCTCTCCGTTGAGTCTCTCATCGGACGATCAGTGAATGTTGGAAAACAAATCAAAGCATCCTCGAATGTGAGGCAAGAAGACTGAGATTCTTAGTTTGGGCGAAACGTCTCTCCGATGGGACGTGTCGGGCGAAATGAGCTGGAGCGGTTGAAAAATGAAGAGTACGGGACCGAGGACGATTCGCAGTCAATCGGGGTCTCGCTAGTGAAAGGTATCGTTTCCGTTTCGAAGTTCAGGGTGGCGCAGAAGCCGCATGCTGTTTGACTTCGATGCCAGACTTTGTCGGTGCAGTCGCTCTCTGTTTCCTTCGATCAGGACTACTGGGGTTGAGCTCCTTGACGCTCGAGCTTTCGGCAGCAACTCCTTGATACCGACGCTGGGAGGGCTGCTCTGATCGCAGGGATATCGGACATCCCCACGATGCACAGAGCTCGCGTAAAAGTTCCATCTATGTCACGTTGCCGACTCCATTGGGAACCGTTGTATTTTCCGCTGAAAAGTCGAGGCGGAATCTTCGGTACTCTAAGGCGGGGCTCGAGTCCTGAGAGCGAAGAATTCAGAGCACAGACATTGTGGAACTGTGGAGATATCCTCAGTATGGAATTGACTCCGAATCATAGGTCACGAAAACAGCGCATATGGTATGGGATTTTCATCTTCGAACGTGATCAGCAGGCGGCTTGGAGGATTGCTTTACTTCGAGATTACACATGGGAAAGAGATCGAACTCACGGTTCTCTATCCGACAAGAGCTCTCTGTATTAGGAAATCGAGCATAAGTTCGAGAGACAAGCGTCTTATATGGCTCGGACTCTCTCTTGCCGGTATCTCGTCCCACGGAGCGATCGATCGTTGTTATGGAGCGATTCTTCCGACTCGCTGACGCCGGAAAGCTTTGCGGAAATCGATATCGAACGACGAGTCGGCCGAGCGTTTCAAGCGCTGTGGGAGCTTCGTGTGTAACAATTCCGAAGCGGTCTCGAGCTTAGGATCGCCAGTTCGAAGCCGGCAACTCCCCTCCCAAACCGTCATGGACTTCCGTGTCCACGTCGAATGTTGGGGCCCCCTGCTCCTTTGCGGGTCGCCACCGCGTATGCGGATTTCGTCGCATACGTCATTCCCACAACCACGATCATATTATGATTTTCTCTCTATGCAACGAGTTCTATTGTTTATGGCATCTGAATATTTCCCGCGCCCCGCATCGGAAGTCGTGGTTCCCACAGCGTTTCGGGAGCCATCTCCCTGGAGTGCCTAGAAGGGCAGGGCAAAGCAGTGCTCTCCCGGCCGGAATTCCGCGACAGAAGTCCAGCCTCACTCATATGCGAGGCATTGTACTCATTTTATTCTCGGAGAGAATTCTGAAGGGAGTCCAATTGTTTCTAGTGGAGGATTCTTCATTGTCTTCATGTCTAGGGCCGAGTGGATCGCTCGCCGGAGACAAGCGTCTTGACACTACAGCTCCGGGCGACTTTGCACATATACAATTGAGGCGAAGCTCATCGCTCGGTCATCGCGGATGATTTCTGCCTTCATGGTCCATTCACGAGTCGCTTATAATCCTTGCGCTCCTCCCGTGAACTTTCTCCCTGCCTGGAAAACCAATTCTAGGATCTCTCCAACAGAGCGAGATGTCAGCACGGCGCAGCGAGAGCCGCAACAGTAGGAGCGAGACGAGAGACGATCCTTGATGAACAAAGTACCTCCATTCTTCCTGTCGGATTAGCTGTATTATAATTCCACGTCGGGGAATGTTTTACCAGCGAGATCGATGACTCAGGGACCCAGGAGTGAGTTGAGGAGAGCTTGGAGGAAAAGCCGTGGCGAGACGAAGATCACGGTCGAGCCTCAGTCGATTTTCACGATTCAAGCCCAACCAAATCGCAGCGCAAAACAAACCGTCCTAAGTGAAATGGTATCCTGCATGAGAGCTTGAGCTATCGACCTCACTCGCTCGAATGCACCGAATCCCCGCTCGGGCCATCCGTTCGAGGCACTCGGCCTTGGCCATTCGTTTTCTTGGAGGGTTGAAGTGTAAGTGATCGGATGAACAGGTGAGGGAAGCTCTTTGGCTTCCCTCTTTTCCATGTGACTGAGAATACTCCGCTGACGTGGGTGGTGCACGGACAACCTCTTAATACTTTACTTATAGCTTGTGCAAAAGACTCTGACCGAGGTCGTGCTCGATGGCTGAGAGCCCTCCGACGACTTGACTCTCGCCGCAGCGGTCATCTTGACTCGCCGAACGGAAAAGCGTGTTGGAGGTCCGTACTTTGCCCTCCTGAGATTCGGTGTATTCTTGGAGCCAAACTTCGGGCCGAGATGCGTTACGGAGTCCCCGTTTTCCGCGATCTAGCAGGGCAAATAGCTCATTGGTGAAGCAGGGAAAAGTGTCCCGACCTCCCTTTAGATGAACGGTCATCCGGATCGCGGGCGGAGTTGAGGCGTGTCGGTTGACCACTGACCATCGGGGAGGAGATCGGATCCACGGAAATCGCTCCACTCGACTCCATTTAATGGCGTAGCAAGGATCGGTCGCGAGGCGAGCGCTCAAGCGCGATCGAGCGGCGTACCGGTCGCTATGATGGAGCTCGAGTAATTTGCAGATTATAGTGATCTTCATCGCGCGAAGTATACGGCGAGACGGCACGAGGGCGGACGGGATGAATGAAGCACGGCCTGCAGTGGAGGCGAGATCGAAGCCGGAGGCCTAATAGTCGACAAAGAGGGGATAATGAGTCCGCGATGGATGGCGACACGTTTTCACGCGCGCGCTAAACGAGCGGAGTCGCAAGACTTCTAGAAGTATACAGATTGCCGCCGAGGTCGCATCGATTTTCGGTCCGGCACGCGGAGTCTCGCGCGCTCTCTGTCGATCAAAAACCCCGAGACCCCGAAGACGAGATCACCTGTATCCGGGGAACCGACATCGTGTGCTCTCACGGTTTCCGTGGCACAAAAGTGCGCAACGTGCCGCGGAGCTCCCAAGTCGAGAGGTTACAGACGAGATCGACATCACAGAAGTCTCTCTCGTCGACTGCGTTCTGCTCGAGTGGCGGGTCGCCTATCTCTGATCAAGGAAGCGACCAATGGCTTTCTCTGGCATCATCCAGGAACGAGATCGAAAAACGACCGCGAGGGAGAGCAGAAACACCCTGGGTCTCACTTAATAATTCTCCAAGAGCATGAAGACCCTTACCGCCGCGTCAGCAGCAGCAGCCGCCGAGTTTGTGCTGCTTTCGGAATTCTCTCCGATAAGTCCATCATGCGCGTCCCGGTTCGAGTCGAAAAATGTGGGAGATTCGCGCACTGACGAATCAGCATAGATAGCGATATGCGGTGGAGATATCTGCGCAGCGGCATACATCATGAGGAGGCCCGTCAGAAATGGAGCCGATCATTCGCTTCCCTCTCCGTCCTCTGCCTAGTTCCTTCGTTATTCCGTTTCCTCGCCCCTGCCCCCCTTCCCACCGGTCGATTCCCGGAGACGTCCCAACGCGAGATAAACAAGATCTCCCACGCTTTCCCGTGGCTGTCGGGCTCAAGTTTCAATTTAGCAACCAGCACCCTGCGCATTTGTCAGCTTGATCTCACGTGCCCTAAGGTGCGAGTGATCACATAGTTAGTCGTCGTTTCCCGCTCCAGGCTCGCTAAGTAGAAGGAGTGGAGCAGCGGCGACAAGAGGAACGAGCCGGGAAAGCGACAGAGGAGACCAACCTCTGATCCTCTGTCGACTGAAATATGGTCTGATCGTTACCTTGCCGAGTTGACCTGTCACCCGATCTTGCCAACCCGACTCTTAGCAGAGCGCTCTCTTCGCCGTCGATGTCCATTGTGTCGGCAATCCCGGCAGCGTGGGCTGGCGTTGGGTATCGGCGAACGGCTCTTATCGAGGATTAGCCCTCGGAAGAAACGGCGTTTTGTCGTTGGAGTCCTGTCTTTTCGATCGGGCCATGCTCACGTCCCGAAGGATGTCTGGTCAATGAGGAAAGCACCCCGAAAGCGAGCGCGGTCTCTTAGGGTTCCTTTCATCAGGCCCTGCTTAGGCTCATGAGGCTCGGTTTGCTTCCTGAATGTCGCTGACTGAGTGTCCCCGTCGTTCCTTCCCCGTCGATTACTGCTCTGCTCGATCGCTGCTTTTCCCCTGGAGGCTCCTTTTTGATGGGCATTGCATCCGTCACGTGGTCAGCTGTGTGAATTCCGTACATCCCATGAGTAATATTCCTGAGGAATCATCGAGGGTCTCGGTATATTACAGCCAGCACCAGGACCATCGTCGAGACGACGTGACAAGCGACGATCGAGCGAAACGAGCTGTTGTTGGTATAAGATGTGAAGGGATAGCGCTGCTCGGAAAGATGAAAAAAGAAGGAGTTGGTAGGATGCTCGAGTGGATGGTCGGTCGTCGACGTCATGCGATCACTGCGAATAATTCAAATTCTATGCTAATCGCCTACCCGCCCGTCTCATCTGCCTCGCCCCCCCCCCCCCCCTCTGTCGTTGGTGGCGGTAGTGGTGGTGACGGCGGCTGGCCGGACGGTCGCCGGCCCGCGCGGAGACGAGCCACGAAGAGGAGCGATTCTGAACTAGTGGTTCGAGGGGCTGGCGGAGTTTTCATCCTTCTTCCTTTCTCCCGGTACGCCCCTTATACTTTCTCGCTATTTTCCAAGTTTAGACGCTCGGAGACGAACGAGGCGACCCGCCACTTACCTCGTGGAGTCGTTGCCGTCGTCGTCATCGTTCTCCCGTCAAACTCTTCCAATTCCTCTCTACATATATGAGCCTAGATTCCCCTTGTTTGGCACCTCGATCGGCGCGAAGGATGCGGTTCGCCTTGCCTCGTAATTCTCGCTAAGCGGAAGGGAGCAAATAGAGAGCTATAGAAAACGGATGTGCATACATACATGAGGAGTAGGGGAATGCGTCGCTTCGAGGGGTACGAATATTTGCCCAGAACTCTACCATGGAGTGGAACAAGACGAGAGAAACAAGCATGCGCGGAAGAGTCCACCACCAAAGATGCGAGAGAGGCCTCGCGAAGAGCAACGCGGGGGCCAAGGAGCAGTTAGAGCGTCGGTGAAGCGTAATTAGCTTAAGGAGGCTTCACGATGTTTATTATAGTCCCCATACGGTTTCGTGCCATTATCCAATTTATCGTCGAGGACTCCCCGCCACACTCCGCTGGAGGAGGTCGGAAAACAACGATGAAGGGCTTGCTCAGCGAAAAACACCTGAGATCTCTGAGAGTATTGCTCTTTTAAGAAGAACTCCCACTGAAAAATTCATTTCGTGGCTTAGCCAGCTCATTAACACTGTCGAGGGGGCGTGTCGAATAACCGATCTGCGGCGGATTAGCGAATAAACTGTCGTCCAACTCCTTCTCGATGACCTCCGGGAATGTAATTAGCGTTTTTCCAAGTGACTTAATGTCGTGACCTATCGCAGATTGTCGCTGAGAATCCCTGCGCCCTCATTATCGAAGCGGCCTCCGACTTTGACCCATGTTAGAATTCTCCATCGGATGAATTCATGACAGAGCTCCGACGGAATTCGAATCCGAAAAAGGAATCGTGATCGGGGAAAGGAATACCGATTCATGCCGATGGAGAAGAACGTTTCTCGAGAAGAGTTATTTCCACCCCGATAATCGCGAGCCGACAGAGGAATATTCGCGAGCACGCACCCCAAGACAATTCGGATCGCAGAGCGAATCACGATGTCTGCGCAGCCGGCTGGTCAATCGATACGCTTGGGGTCGGGGCACGCTCTGCGTATACTGCCGGAAGAACACGCTTAGGTGTTTGGAGTTCTCATTATTGGTCTACAGTCGAACCCGCTTATAAGAGACCTCTCGGAGAATTGAAAATGGTCTCTTATATCCGGTTTCTCTAATATCCGAGGTACGGTCTTTCGATGAAAAGACCCGAAACATCTCGTTCTCGTATGACTCGGATGCCGGTATCATGATCCTGTGGAGAGACGATCATTTTCGGAGCAATGATAATATCGAACTGGCGTGTTATCTCATTCGCGCAGGTTCCGAGAGGAAGAGGAGTCATGGAAGAGCAAACAGAAATTCTACTTGAGACGGTTCTCTCTTATATACGAGGTCTCCAACATGGAACTCTATGGGGCCGGGGTTTGAAAATTGTCTCTTACATCCGGTTTTCTCTTATATCCGAGTTTCTTATAAGCGAGGTTTTCAACATGAAGCCCTATGGAGAAAATATCGGGGAATCGGGATCGGTCTCTAATATCCGGTTTTCTCTCTTAACCGGTTTTCTTATAAGCGGGTTCGACTGTATATCTATCGGAGGCTCATGTTCGCCCACATCGTTAATTGTGCAAAAGTAGCGCCCACTCGGAACATGTCGCCTTCCGGATACCGACTTGAGCTCCTGGCACTGAATTGAGCAACATGGTCGCTTGTCGTGCTCAACACGTCGCGAGAGGCATGGGCTGCCGACGGCGCGGCGCAGGCGGGCGGGCCAGCGCACCGAGCCCCTCGCTTCGGAATGGATCGTCTCTCCGCCGAGCGATGTCGCCCGTCTGCTTACCGTGCCCCCTACGTCCGACCATCCGTCCAGCCGTCGGTGCATCCTCCTGTTCTCCCTATGGATAATTACCGCCTAATTAGGGGGTCGACGAGCCGGATATGGCCATCTACTCGACAGTGACCCGCACACGCTGATCCTGCAGAATTACGAAAAAATCCCGGCTAGCCACTGCTGACGAGACCGCGTTAGGGAGCGAGCATCGCCCGGCATATGGAGAACTGTATACGTGGTACATTTTGAATACCGATTCAAGGAAAGCCGTCCTCGTTAATCGCGAGCTTTAGCGGTAGTTGTGGTCATCGACTTCAATATTAGCTTCTGGCTCGAGCGGGAAGAAGTGTGGGAATCTCACCACATGCTGCCAATACCTGTGAATACTCGCTGGTATGAGAGAGCTTACCTCGAAGCTTTTCCACGGGAGGAGTTTAACGAGCAAATACCTTCTCCACAAGGAGCTGCCAGAGTACTTCCCTTGGTTGCGATCCGCGTCCTGCGTAGGGGCTGGATTCCCGTCGACTTCACCGGCTTAAGTAATTCCTGCTGCAGATTATCCTATCCGAGATTCGGGGCACAGGAGCGGGGTTCTCGCTCCGATTTCCAAGGGGAACCACCCTCTGTATGTGGAGGGGGAATCCGGTTCCGTTCCTGCTCTCGCGATGAGCTTCCAGGATGCCGCTAATTTCAGCATTGATTTTTCAGTCACGGCGCGGACGGCACTGAGAGACTTCTATAAGGATCAGAACACCATGTTATACGGATATCGCTTCTCGGATGTCTCGGACGCCTGGGGTATATCTGACGGTGAGTGTCATAAACGGAGTTCCCGGATAGAATGCTCCAGCTTTCCATCCCAATTATCGGATGTCGATTAGATCTCTCATGAGGAGAGATCTTATGAAGTGAAGGTGCGACATGGGCCTCGTAGTCGCAGGGCGTGCTTGAACTTCCACGAGCACATAGAGGTTCAGGGGTTCGTGAATTGTTTCCCGTGCGTCATCGATGCCGTTCAGGGCGAATGAAAATATTTCCTTTCTCTTGCAGAAGAGCTCCAGGCTGACGAAGCAGATGACAATGGTAAGTCGGGCGAGCTTTGTGAGTTTGTACTTTCCCCGCCGCGTCCAATTCTTACGGACGGAGTGACTGCACCGAAAAACTCAAAGCTGAGAAAAAGCAAAAAAATCTTGTGAATACCTATGGCCGGGGGCTTGCCCCCGCCAGCTTGACTCCGAGCTCGGAATCGTCTCTCTCATCGTCTTTGTCGTCGGATCTTCCGGCGGGGACATTGTGAGGGACGGATAGATAGCGAATGAACGAACGAACGAACGACGGAGCGAGCAAGAGAGGACGCAGGGATTCACAGCGATTCAGCCCGGCCGGCAACCAAGGCGGCAGGCCGCTCGGCCGGCGTATTGTGGGCTCCGCATATTCCATAAAGGACAATGGAACGCCTCGAGCCCGATCTTATCACAACGCACTCGCTTGTGCGCGGGAACAGAACGCCCGGGGTCACTCGTCCGCTTGCCTGCCGCTCACGGCCAATTGGTCGGTCGGCGAGCGTCGACGTTGTCTGTTCGAACGATCTTCACAAAAGCTCCGGTAAAGGATGAGGTCATGACGTCCGCAAAGTGTTGAACACGAGATCCTTGAGCCCCTAAATCGTCTTCGAAGTGCTCCGAGATCACCGGGATTACGACCCGAGACCGCCTCGAGCTCTTTGGCAGTCAATCAGAAGTCGCGACCGGGAGGCTGCGCGACGCGGATTACGAGATTGAATCTCGTACATTTCGGAACGCGCTTGGAACGGAGTGACTCATTAGTAGGTCACGATTCGCGCGTCCTGACTCGTGGCGACGCCCACAATTCAGCCAGCGAGTCAGTCGGGGGCTTCAGTAAATCATTTCGAGCATTCATGACCGGAAGGCGATAGGAGAGCAAACTTTCGGAATAGGCATTGAAAAATGAGTTTCAAAACAGTTTCGACTTCGGGACAAACGGATGCGAACTTTGAACAAACGACGACGGGATAATGCGCTAAACGATTTTCGCCAGTCCGTGTGGGTACTTTCGCACCCGCAGTCGATAATCGTCACGTTTCAAAGTCACGTCGCCGTGCCCGTGGGATGCCGGCAGCCACGCAGCCCGCTCGAGGCGTTGCGGGAAAGTGGGCGCGTGATCTAGAGCATGCGACTCGCGAGAAGAAGAGAATTCTATTGCAAATGACAAAACATTTTATTAATGAACAATAGCCGTGCCGTTGATTAATGAATCGTTCCTCCCACAAGAGGCTCCGCTCGCGGGCTCCGCTCGCGCACTCCGCTCGCGGGCTCCGCTCGCGTAGGTTGCTTTCTTGCCGGCAAGGTTAGCAGTCGTGGAGGAGACTCCGCCGAGACCCACTTCCCGGCATTCTCGGACAGAAACACCCACGACTAGTCGGGCAAGCAAGCCGAGCTGAAGATGGCAAGCTCGGCATGCGACGGCAATACGAAGTCAGCGGGCCGTTATGGGCCAGCGTAGGAGTCTCCCGCTGCTGCTCCCGCGTCTACCGCAGATGCTGGGAACGATAAACGACGTCCGCTAAAAGCCGTTCCCGAAATCAGTGCATTGACAAGCATCGATTCGTGCTCCGGACTGTTCCCCGGCGCGGCTCGACGCGGCGTCCACGGAATGGATCGTACCTTCCGATGTCCATTTGAGTCTCGCGCTCGAAATCCTCACTCGAATGCGGAACGGCGAACCAGGACCCCATTATGCCAATCCGGAACAAGCTCGGAGGGCGAGTCCCGCCAGGACTACGAGCCGCTACGGCCTCCGGCTGACAGGCTATTTCGTGAGCAAAAGCTATATGTCAGACAAAGACAGAAATATGTTCGGAAACAATACTCTCCTTATTTCCCCGGACTTAGGATCTCCGAGTCGGGGATTAGGAGTCGGTCAGTTCGGCCATCCTTCGTCTCGCCCGCCCCATGACGTCCTGAGCTCTCTCTCCACGGCTCCGGGATCGTGCGCACGTCGGAGCGACCGTGTGTGCGCGCGCTCTTGTTCGCTCCACCTCTGACTCCACTAATCTCTTTCGGGGAGCCGGGGTATTTACATGTAGGAACGAAATCCTCGACTTTGTCTCCAGTCTCTGCACGGGGAGCCGGATTTGTTGCCTGTTTCTGTCTTCGCTCTCTCTCCCTCTCGCGCAATCGAGACCGGATACACCGAAGAACAGGGCACGGGGACGCTTATCCTTATTTGAATTGAAAATCCGAAAATTCGTTAGGGATCGAGTCTGCTGTATTTTCTCGGGTCTAACGGGAATGCTGATCGAAGTAACCGACACGGAATCCAACGGATCGATCGGAGGGTGATCATCGTCCGATCGGATTGTCCACATAGACTTTCGAGAGCTTGCCGATCCGGAATATATGCACCTACCTATGTATGTATATGGGCCTCTCGTCGGTTTCGGCGTTGATTCCGAGTTCTGATTCATGTTTCCCGGCTGAGCGATTACCGGATTTCGCTGGGGCGTCCCCAGCGTAGCCAGGGCCGCTGGAACTCATCGGGAGGAAATCTTCGCGAATCGTCAAGCCGTTTCACTGATTATATGGAACCTCCTCCGTTCGACGCTCAGTTTATGGTCGAACCGATTCATCGAGTCTCGCAGCAGCAGCAGCAGCAGCGACGTTCCGCATCGCAAATGAGAAGGAATAAGATGGAGTTCATTACTTCGATGCGTTTCGAATTGATTAGACGCTTCAGTACCATTAAGGAGAAGGTGGAAACCTTAGAGAGAACTTAACTCGTTCGATCGTTCGGCAACCAACCGCATCCGGGGCAGGTTCCCAATATTTGATCGTCTCAATTCGAATTGCTCCTTCATTACCGAGAGCGTGTTCGCCATCCACGTCGCACAGTGGTCGGAAACCACGGAAAATCATAACTTTTGAACGGCTGGACCGATTTCGCTGAAATTTTTATGGTGGGTTATTGGGCCTAAAACGCAACTTTTGAGGATATAACTGGGTCTGGGTTTGACCCCGGTGACCCCGAGAATCGAAATTTTTTCACTAAATCGGCGATTGCGGCTAAACGGCTGAACCGATTTCAAATTTCTTGGTGGCGTTGGAAAGCTGAGTGAATTTCGCATCTTTTTGTCTCTTGAGAGTTTGACCTATGACCTTTCGTAAGCGAGCTAGCGGCCGATTCTTAGAAGCGCCGATATCTCCACGAAAAATGCTTCGTTTTTTTCTCGCAAAAAAACGATTCGGTGTGGAATTGGATGATCTACCCGTTTCTGACGATATTACAATCATTTAGTAAAGACGAAAAAAAATATTTTTTTTGAAGTCAAAAATCACGTTTTTTTGCAGTTTTTTCACGAAAATGCCCCACCCCTCTAGGTCCGTAGACCCACCAACATTTTTTTATGATGCCCCCCACGCCCCCGCATCCCGTGAAGGTCACGTTGGGCACCCCTTCCGGGATTATCTACCTTTAAATCCGGAAAAACCCTAAAATGGCAATTTTCCATAGAGAAAAAATTCTTAAAATTAATTTCAGGGCTAAAAATTCGCTGGATCGGCTTTATTCTTGTAGAAAACCGCGCAAATCAACTCAGAACTTCGAATTCGCCGCCAGCGACGCCATCTTTGGTGCCGCCAGCGCCGCCATCTTTGGCGCCATTCGGCGGCCTCATGAATAATGAACAACGCGCGGGACAGTCGATTCGCCACACGTGTTAGTGCTTGTGCAGTTCAAGGGCCGGAAACTCTTGCGATGAAGTCGTACATGCTTGTGATACCCTACGGCAGGGGCCCGCAACCTTTTTCGTTCCGCGACCCCCTTCGGACGACCATATTGCCTCGCGACCCCCCAAGAAAAACACCGACTTCCAATTCGAGATATACCTTTTTTTTATCACAACATCTTTCGATTGTATTATGGTGCTACTGCGTACAATACTTATTCCTCTGATTTTGATGTGAGATCTGCTGCTGCTTGTCACGAACTAGCGACTCGAGATCGGGTTGAACATCCGTAACCGCGAGACAAAGTGCGGCATGGACATCCAATCTACTACGTAGCTTTGTCTTCATGATCGAGAGAGAAGAGAAGGTCTGCTCGCAGAGATATGTCGTTGAAAACAATACTAAGAACTGCATGGCCGAGACTTACTCACGGTACGGAATCGAAGAGGAATCGTAGGAAACCTCGGAGCGGAGGCTGGAAAGAACTCGGAGGGGTGCCGCGACCCCCCGGGAGGATCTCCGCGACCCCCTTTGGGGTCGCGACCCCCCGGTTGCGGACCCCTGCCCTACGGGGATCTTATGGAGTTCATCCTATCTAATAAATTCGACCTGGACCTCATCATGAAGATATCCAGCATCGGTACCACATGATTCATCAAGACGATTTCAAGGAGCCTCCCGGGACTCATCGACGTCAACGTTCACGAGCAGATACTTCTTCAACCAATCCTGGTACTTCTTCCCGAACTTGATTCTGCAGCGACCGGTTGCTTTCCTCCTCTTCCTGAAGTTCGGCAAGATGTTCTTGCTCAAGTGTGCTCTGAACTCCTTGAAATCGTCTTGATGAATCATGTGGTACCGATGCTGGATATCTTCCATGATGAGGTCCAGGTCGAATTGATTAGATAGGATGAACTCCATAAGATCCCCGTAGGGTATCACGAGCATGTACGACTTCATCGCAAGAGTTTCCGGCCCTTGAACTGCACAAGCACTAACAGGTGTGGCAAATCGACTGTCCCGCGCGCTGTTCATGAGGCCGCCGAATGGCACCAAAGATGGCGTCGCTGGCGGCGAATTCGAAGTTCTGAGTTGATTTGCGCGGTTTTCTACAAGAATAAAGCCGATCCAGCGAATTTCTAGCCCTGAAATTAATTTTAAGAATTTTTTCTCTATGAAAAATTGCCATTCAAAGGGTTTTTCCGGATTTAAAGGTAGATAAGCCCGGAAGGGGTGCCCAACATGACCTTCTTGGGATGCGGGGGCGTGGGGGGCATCATAAAAAAATGTTGGTGGGTCAACGGACCTAGAGGGGTGGGGCATTTTCGTGAAAAAACTGCAAAAAAACGTGATTTTTGACTTGAAAAAAAAATATTTTTTTCGTCTTTACTGAATGATCGTAATATCGTCAGAAACGGGTAGATCATCCGATTCCACACCGAATCGTTTTTTTGCGGGAAAAAAACGAAGCATTTTTCGTGGAGATATTGGCGCTTCTAAGAATCGGCCGCTAGCTCGCTTACGAAAGGTCATAGGTCAAACTCTCAAGAGACAAAAAGATGCGAAATTCACTCAGCTTTCCAACGCCACCAAGAAATCCGGAATCGGTTCAGCCGTTTAGCCGCAATCGCCGATTTAGTGAAAAAAATTCGATTCTCGGGGTCACCGGGGTCAAACCCAGACCCAGTTATATTCTCAAAAGTTGCGTTCTAGGCCCAATAACCCACCATAAAAATTTCAGCGAAATCGGTCCAGCCGTTCAGAAGTTATGATTTTCCGTGGTTTCCGACCACTGTGCGTCGTGGTTCTGCTCGAAGCCGCCGACGACCGCAGCGGAATGACGGCTGCCGACTATTCAATATCGAAGCGAAATTGATACGAGCTAGCTCGGGGCGGACGACCGAGCGTGTGAGTGGGTGCGCCAGTGAGCCTCGCCTTTCCAGGAGAATCGTTTGCATAAGCTGACTCTGGATTCGAGTAGAATAAACCTGATAAGCTGCGTTGCACCTGACGACCTTCTGAAGACAATCTGGAATCAGACGGAAGTACGCACCGTCTTCCGCGGGATAGCGTCGGGATTCCATCATCAGCTGTGAGTCACTCTGCGGGTGGGGATAGAAACGGAAATGCTCGCTCATTAATCGCTGCGGGTACACGATTGATGTACTCCCGCTCTCTAATGTCATGAGTAATCCGGAAGATGTTTATGCAATCGAGACATGTTCGCCTCCCCGTCTCGGGAACTCGTTCCCTTCCAGCTGAGCTTCAGCGCCGAGTGCTCGCCGCCGCCGTGGCCGGGGAACGTCGAAGGAAGCAGCGAAGTTGACCGAGGAGAACTCCTTGTCCGTTCATTGACTCTATCTTCACCCTTCCATTAGTTCCATTTATCATAATTTGGTGGGCTGCACGTTTTCATCAAGCTAATATTCTGCTTTTTCCCTCGCACCGTTCTCCTCGACTCTCTGTTCTTCGCCCAGTCATTTAAGAGTCTATTGGTCAGCGACGTCGTCGAGCACAGTGGAGAGCCGGCTGAGTCGGGACGGATCGGGGCAAGATCGGGAGCACGGTAGGAAGGGGAGAAGCGTCGATCCAGCTGTTCACGCTGAGGCGCTTTGTCCGGAAACACGGACTCCGGGAGACGTTTTCTTGATATAGCCAGAAGCTTGGGGGCCGCTCTCCGCGGAATCCTTCCCAGAAGAAATCTACCGCAGATTCAGTGAGCTCAGGACGGTTGGTTTTATGACCACGGCGGACAGCGGCCGAGAAGCTTGTGCGTCCGCCGGTCAGCTCCTTTGTCGACGCTCTGCTCTCAATGAAAATGGAAAAGTTTTCCGGCCAGCATGAAATAGGGTCGACAAAAAGAAGACAACTCGGACAGCGACCAACGTAACAACGCCGCCGCCGAAAACGCGACAACGAACTTGTTCTAGTAAATGTACAAAGCGATCAAAGCTCCGTCGCGCCTCCCCGCCGAAAGCTGTGGTCATTGTGCCGCAGCCATCGCTCGTGGTCTTCCTTGTCGCTGGTCTTTTTGTCATGTGAGCTTTTGTGAGCTCGCGTCCGATGCTGGCGAGTTCGAATCGGGCTCCCATGCGCACCAGAAGCAGACGCCATTCAGTTTTCGGCAGTGGCGAATTCCTGTCGACCGGTTCAGAGGAGAAATTCGACACCGAAGTTTTCGAGCACAAGCAGCTCCATGAGTTTGAACTTCGCGTCTCCGAGCCATCCCGTTCGCCGTTCGCGTCAACCCGGCGAAGTTCTCGCAGACGGTCGTGCTGCGAACGTCCCTTGTCGAAGCGAGTAATTAGAAATTTCGGAAAATGTGGTATGGCTTCCGAGGGACCGAGCTGTCGAGAGACAGGAAGACGGGACGATTTCCGCCGCGCAGCGAATGACTTGCTGTCAGTCGACTCTCCGGGAGGGTCATGCTGGTAAAAAGTGACACTTCGCGATGGGAGAACAATATGTGATTAGTCTCCCGCGCCTTTCGATCCGAACTCGACACGATCTTTTCAATACGTTCTGAGCGAAGACGACCTCGTGCAAATCTGGGGGAAAGGACGGTTTTCGGGGGCCAAACGAATCGGCAGAGACCGCAATCCATCGAAAGTCGAATTCCGACGGAAACATTGAAATTCTCCCCCGACCGGATTCCTCATGGTCAATTGTCCGTCCGAAGGGAACGTGATTCAATCTTTTTTGTTCGTGTAAACGCTCCCCGGGCATCACTCAAAAACCGCAGAGTGACTCTCGTCTGTTGCCGACGCCACCGCGACCGCCGCCGGCCGCCCCTCATCGCTGACATTGACGAGATGGTATCAAAGCTTGCCGTCCCCGCGGAGCGCACGCCTAGAAGCGACCGGGGCGGAGAGGGAGCGGTTGTGACGGCGAGCGGGCGGGCGAACGGGCTGGCTGGCGCCCGAACTAGGGCGGGGGACTTCGCGCGGACGAGCGGGCACCCATTTAGTTGAGCAAACACCGTCATCTTGTGACAAGCTCCGGGCCTGAAGCCTAGCTAGGAACGACGTCCGTCTCCCGTTCCTGCCTGCGCCTGCCATAAAACATAGCGATATCTCAAAACCTCGGCTGTGAGAGGTTTTTGCCGTACAGGATTACATTATGTACCTCTCCTCAGTTCCACGGGACAGAACTCCGGACACATGCGCGGACTGAGCACAAAGGATTTCGACTCCGCGCGACGCGCTGGAACAAATGGTTTCTTGCTGACTGGAGAGGAATGTCGTTCTGCTCAAGCTCGCTGGCAAGACCAAACGCCACGGAACTTTCTCAAACTCGCAACCGGGTTCTGAGTTCGTAGGATTTCCATCGGCTGTTCAACGTTGGGTGTCGACTACCGGGGATCCAGGATAGAGCGAGCTCTGAGAGAATTAAGCTGTGAACGAATACGGCTATCCGAAGAGGGCCTATATTAAAAACGATAAAGCTCTGGAACAAGACCGAGAAGAGGCTGGTATGCCGCCTCCGAAGCCTATACTGCCGCCTACTTTGAAGTTTCTCGCTTGCCAGCCCTGTCGCTCGCTTGAGATATTTACGATTCAATCCAACAAGTCCGCTGTTAGGATTCGATTGACCACCGAGTCGATTAAAAAAAGTTACTCCGGAACTTTCACTTGACTTGGCAAGTTGATATCGAACGTCGGAAAAGTTCCGAGCCCTATTGCCCCAAAGAGAGCGAGAGTGCCGAGCGAGCGAAAAGTCAGTTTTCCGCTCCGGGATCATTTTCAACCATAGGTATTCGAGCACGAACTTCGGCTCAGAGTCTTAGGGAACACTTAGAACCACTCATTTGTTGCTCGGGATCCTTGCAATGTGTCCAAGAGTCTCGCGGGAACCGGTTCGCGCAGCAGAGGACACAGTCAGATCTTGGTGCTCTTCACTCCTGCGGGAAGAACTGGTGGGAAAGTCAGATCTCGTTGTTGGAGGTCCGTATTGTGTTGCGTTGCCCTTGCCGTGAGCCGACCTCATCATCGACCTGCAAGCTGCCCGCCACTCCCACAGCTCTCGACATCCACCGACCTGTCCGTTTTCTCCGTCGTTCGCTGCTAGCCTAGGATCTTGATGCATTTTTTTTCCTTTCTAATGATTGCAGTCTGAAGACTGCCTTTAGCCACTGGAATTCCGGCACCCACACCTACGAATCTTTCTTTATTCCTTCTAGCTGCTGCCGGTCAAATCAGACAGCGCTGTCTCAGTGGGAAATGCAACATCAACATTGAAAGTGGGGACGACAGTAAGTGGAATCGGAGACGGTCTATTGCTTAGATAAATGAATTGGCTGATGTTTGCGAGGCACACGAAGAGCAGGCGAGCTGCCGGAGAATTCGGGCGAGCGCGCGCTAGGACTGGTTATCTGAGGGGAAATAGAGAGATTCTAGCTCTCATAATGTCAGTCACCGATGTCAAGTTGCCTAATAAGCCTAAGTTAATCAATCGGTCCGCGGATTGATTTGTCGGAAGGACCGGCGGACAAGTTCCTGCGGACCTTCACAAAATGATGACGCTAGGTGATGTAATCGGTAATAGGCGTCTTCGACCCTGGCGACTGAGGGCAATTACAGCGGAGTCTCTGTATTGAATATTCTGGTAGTGCGCCTCATTTTCGGACCATAGAGAACAGGAGTCGCTTGTGAGCGACCCATTCGCTTGCTGATTAGTGGACCGCAAACTCAATTTCACTCGATGGAGCCAATCTTCATGTTCCTGCATGGGGATGGCTCCGGAATTTCCGATAATCTCTTCCTCGCACTGGTCCTCCTGAGATTTTGCCGGTCCATCGTCAACATATACCTACGCATGACATATCCGGGCTCGGGAGCTCGAACATCCTCTCTCTGAGCAAGCCTTCTAGAGCAGGGGACAAGTCCCAAAGATCAAAATAGGAGGTCCCTATTGGCTGTTGCTGTAGACAGGCGTATGATTTGTTTTAGCGCTCGAATCACGCTGGACGAAATTCCCGAGATGGCATTAATGATTGATTTCGGATCTCGTTCATGGGACCGCTTCGTCGAATAATATTCCATTCGAGAACCCAATTCAATACGACGAGCGGGTTTTCCAGGCGAAACTCACTCAGAACGCCGTCATTATCCTCCCCCAATTATTACTGATTCAGACCAAATGGGAGAGGAATAGCGGATGGGATTGAGGACTAGATAAGATACAAATCGATTCCGCTTCGTATATCCCAATCTTGGGCCGGTGGAGATCGCTAACGGAGTTAAGGGAGCGATCCTCAGGGTAAATTATCCGATAGTCAGGGAACGCCGCCGACGAAGTCAAAGTTTCGGTCTCATTCACTTTTGTTCAGCTGCCCACGACTTGACTCCTTAACCTCGATTCTTTGAATGGAACGAGAGAAGCCGAAAAACGACTTTCCCTTCAAACCATGCCGCCTGCTATGGGAAGAACGGTAGGTAATCGATGTTTGCCTTTGTCCCGACTCTCCAGCCGGCGGCGAAAAAGTAAATGGGACCGGGCGGGGTGCAGACGACATCGATGACAACTCCGAGAAGCAATAGAGCGAGGTAGACTTCCTCGGGACCGGCCGAGAGAGGAACGCGTCCGACCATCGACGCAAGACAAGCTAGTTGAGGCAGGAGGAGCAAACGAACATGAGGAGATAGACTCTCGCCCGCAAAGTTTACAAAATACTCCGACGTTCCTTTTCGCGAGAGAGCGACAAACAGACAGAGAGACTGGCGGGCGAACAAGCAGACAGGCGAGCGGACGGTCGGAAGGGAGAACGACAACGACGACCAATGTTCAGGAGTCTTCATTACTATCCATTTATTAGCTAGCGGAGACGACGGCTGCGGTAGCAGCGGACGGAGAACACCAAAGAATCCGCCTACCCCGCCAACCATACAGTTCTTGAGCCGGTCCCGTAGCAGCGAGAAAGTATCATCCTTTATTTATTTTCTTCGCCATCATTTCACCATCCCCTCATCCCCCCCTGATCTTCCGTTTGATTTATTTTGCACATTTTCTGCGTGAACTCTCTCTCCCCACCCCGACTCCTGTCTCTTCTCTATAAGGCCACTGGCCCGGGTTCCTTCTGCGGACTCTTATGGCGAATGCCACCGGGTCGTAGGGCGCGGTACCTGCCCGATTTCCAGTCAGGGGTAATCGTGGCACCTCGATGGCGTGCGTTACGACGAGCGCAATAAGGAGCCGTTCCGCGTGCTTTTGAACACCTTATGGCATTCTCTTCACGGGGCTACGGCTCTCTACTTCCGACTTCTCTCTGTCTACATGAGTTAGTACGGCGCGGCGCTGCTTCTTCCTCTCTCCGCACGTTTTGATCCAGTACAGTTCGGACCGAAGTTTCTTCCGCCGCTGCCCCTGTCAGGTCAAGCACGGTAACGCGATTCGGCTGACTTTTGACATCGTTCGATGGCGCGCGTTGGAAGTTGCTCTGATCTCACAAACACTCACATACACAGTTTCTTGCCGTACGGCTCCAGTCCACTGGCTGCTCCTGCCCGCCTGAGTGCCTACTCGCCTCACTCCGCGACGACGACGACGACGCACGGGGCTATGAGTGTTTCTGGGTTGAGGCTTATTGCGATATTGTTCAGCGATCCGTACCGCGGTCCCGTGTTGGGATCGGAGTACGGCTGCAGACGCCCGGATCTGTTGAGGCCAGTACCACCTCCAGCGTTCAGATCTACCGGCCACAGCAAGCCTACAGAACAAGCCCATGGTCAGGGAGGGTTTGCACAATTTTTACGATTTGGTTTCGTGGACGACAAAACACAACGCTTGTGACCAACAGTCCGACCGACCCAACGATAGCTTTGTGGGTGACTCGGTCACCTACCTGCGCCGGCTGGTTTGACCATTCCGTCAAATGCGAGCGGTTCCCGGCTGTGACGGTGCGTGCCCGTTTCGACGACGACGACGCCGCCGCCGCCATGGCAGCTCCGAGAAAGAAAAGCCCACTTTCAGCTACCTACCTACTCGCGAGTGGCTTCATAAATCAGTGGGAATTACATTTAGTCTTTGTTCGATGTCGGGCTGCTGCAATCGCAAAACCTCTCTGAAACATGTTCGAGAGTGGTGTTTGAAAGCGACTCACTGCGACAGAAACATGCCGGGTCTCTCATTTTTTCTCCTCATCCACTCTCCCCCGGTCCAGCCCCTATCCTCGCTTGCGGGATCGGCTCAGCTTTTGGTGGGGCCGCAACCACTTCCCAGTTCCTCGATCGGGGCACACTGGTTTTCGAGTCGCTCTCTCCCTCGGAGAAAGGAGAAGTGACGCAAATCAAGAACAACACCTTGCCATTATTGCCATTCCACGGAGCTGTGATTCAATAAACCTGCTCTTACCCCTGCGGTGGCAACGACCACGCGAACGACAGAAAAAAAAGGGCGGATAGAGAGCGGGAGCGGCAGCAAAACGACGGTAGTAGCAGCGGCAGCCCTGGGAATGCAGTGGGGAGGAATTTGCGTTTGGATTCGCTCTCTTTTTTACGGAAGAACATTTCCGAAGGAACTCGGCCTCGTTTCGTGACAAATTGCCTTCCTCCCTCCGCGCCGAGTCACTCCGAACTCCGACTTACCGCATCGGCTGCGCGCTTCACCCGAGCACCTGGCTGGGTCTTAGTGGCGAGGATCATGGCCGATGCGTGGGCGAAGCCGTGACTTCGGGAAAGATTCCTGATGGCCAACCGGTTTCGTCCTCTCGCACAAAGTCGTCATCCGGAGACTCAGGAGAGTCGCTTCGACATTGAGTGGGTCGGTGGGCTGCTGGCCCCTCCGCGTCGCGAGCCGACTTTCGACGGAAATTCAGAATAGGGGCGGCTAGCGGGGAGCGAACGGTTTCGCGGACGTGCACGAGAGAAAAAAACCGAGCGAGCTCCTCACCGACATCTCGTCGAGACTGAACGGGCGACCTTGATACGGTCACTGGAAACGCTCTCCCTGCCGCTTCTGTTGTTGCGCCTGACGATGTTGGTGGCGGCGGTGATGGTGGTAATGGCGCTAATGTGGCGGAAAACAGCAGTCAAGTCATCTCACTAAATTAAATCGCGCGCGCTCTTTTATCTAGCGGTCACAGTCACGCGGTCTCGATGACGATGTACGCGAGCGCGACTGGGCCGAAGTCAGCGCGAACGCCACGGGCAAACGAAGAACTTCGCCATAAGGAGAACGATCGTGAGCAAACGTGCCAAAGCCTTGTCACCCCCCGGAGCCTTTGCTCGGATGCCCTCAATTATGTTTTAAATTGCGCGCACACCCGTGGAGTGTGGATTGACCGCGAGCATGCATGAAGTCAGCCCGCTGCCGGCCAGGTCAAGCAAGCGTGCATGTACGAATGTTTGCGTGTATGCACGAATGCTCGCAGCTCTGCGCGAGTTCCTCCAGGCAAGGAGTCAGACCCGCATTAACGCACGCACGCTCGCACGCGCTTACACGTGCACGCTGAGGCCCATCGGAGTAGTTCATGCTGTAGAGCTCTTCGAGAGCTCCCCGACGTGTGCAAACTAGAGGAGAATGGACAGGCAATTCGATTGAGCGGCAACCGAAATTCGAAATCAGACGTAAAATATTCTGACTTCAGGGCCGATCGGCCAGCTTCTGATTCGTTATCGACGAACGGACTCTCGAGTTGATGATTGTGAACCATCATCGAGATAAACGCTGCGACATAGAAAGGCAGCGATGATTTCAATAGGAATGAATTCAACAGGGATTCTCATGCTTCGGGAATTCGGAAAAATCTCACGGAGGTCTCCAACAGAAATCAGTTTGCTCGCCCGTACCGTGATTCGGGTAGAGAGCGACGTTATCAATATGCAGTTAGTAAGTCCCGGGTTGAGCTCTTTGGGCGATGTTTCCGAAGACAGAGGTTAACGTGCGTGATTCCTGCTGGAGAATTCTGCCATCCCTAGAGTTTGAAAATTCTTCTGAACTCGGATCGTGCAGGGAATGGCCCTCGTTCGCTTTCGGCTCGGATGCGAGTCAAGTTGGGAGCATGCCTCGCCTGGATACTACCCTCTTCTCTGTTCCGGTGGGAGTCTAGATACAATTTGCGAAGTGTCAGGTGGCAGTGTTCAGCTCGCAAGAGTCGGAGGCCACGTACTGTACACAGAGGGAAGCTCAACAGTGTCGGGACACTGATTCACTCTGTCGTTCTCCGAGGTCGGCTTCGTAAGCGAGCTCGCCTGCGGACCGGTCGGAAGCCGTCTCGCATTAGACGGATCCCAGCGCACGACGTATCTTGACAGAAAGAAATTATGCTGAGAGCTCTCGCCCCATCTAATTCGCCCATCCACGAGGCTGTCAACGGCGGATCGCGAGAGCCGAGAAAAAAAGCACCAACAGGTGATAGAAAGATCATTCCGGCCTGCCGATCTCAGAATGTCAAAATACACGAGCAGAAATTAACTAGTCGCTCGTTATCCGATTCGAGCCCATTAGTCCCTCGCGACGGTCTAATCGGATCGCCTCATGTCTCGGGAGGTGACCGAGAACTTCACGGCTGGCTTCAAATGAATAGATTCTCTAGCTAATTGGCTTGCTTCGCAGAACGGGACATGTCCAAGGGTGTTCTCCACTGTCAGAGATCGTGCTAATGATCGAGGCGTTCGGGGTTCCGAGATCCTTGCTCATGTCGAACCCGGGGTCAGGACCTTCCGGAACGGAGGTAACCCCGAGACGTTTTATCTCCGAGGTCTAAGGGGACGAGCAATAGTGGTCTCATGGCAACGATTGGGAGCGTGGCTTTTGTGTATTATATGGCTGCCATAGGAGCATCGTATTAATCTGAATTACACACGTCGATGCTGGCAGTGATCCCGCTTACAGATCGAAGAGGGAATCGACCGGCCACATCTTCCCGGCACTGCTCTTAATCGCCACACTTCAACACGTAGGCCATCGAGTGGAAGACTCAGTCTCGTATAATCAGACGTATGGGGGTGGGCGAGCGATTTTTCCCGCGAAACGAGCCGTGCTCGACAGATTTCGGCTGGCTGAATATTACGTACCTACTTCACAAAAAACTCTCCCCGAGGGAGCATTCCGTCGTTCTCCATTCCGAATTGTGATCACTTCAGCCGAGCCTCACTGCTGTAATAGGGTTCGAGGTCGCAACAGTCTGATGCGTCGAAGGCCTGGACGCTCTACATGCATCGAGGTTCATGAGGCGAAGACGATTGTTGAGAGATGTGCGTAATCTCAGTTCACTTGGGAAACGATATGAAGCTCAATCACTCGAACGCGGTCGTCCAGCCGCGCATCAGATATCTATTCGGAAAGTCCCATTATCCTCCGCCAAAATTTGGGCCTTGAGCCTCCCACGTCAAGTTCCCACCGTATGGGACTCCCACCGACATAGATACATGTTACATACATATGTATGTAACCGGTCGGTCGAAGTCGCCGAAATTCACCCTGAATCTCGACCGAGCATTTCAATCTCCGCCAGTGAGATTGCTTGTTTCTTTGCGGCGTCGTAGCCTACGACGCCGACGCCCATGTAATCTTACCTCAATTTCGAATTTGATCCCCTTTCTGAAGAATTCTGCGTGGAGCCACGATACGCGAGCTCAAAGCGGAATAACTAAAGAGCTTATTGTTTTTGAGAGGGAAAATCCCATCTCAGAGGGAAATCGTTTCTGACAAGGATCAGGCGCCCAACGAGAAGGAAACAGAGCCTAACACATTTGTTTCACTTTCGTTCCAGATGAAGACCAACGCGAAGGTTGTCCCCAGAACAGAGAAGAAGCGGCGGCCCTCGGAAGGTCCTGCCTTCGAAAATGCAAGAGCGATGAAGACTGCATTTCTTCGAAGAAAAAATGTCTCTGCGACGGTCTTTGCGGATGGAGTTGCGTACGGCCGGGTGAGAGTTCTTTGATCTTTCATTACGGAAATGGGGCTCGACTCGTTCACACAGGGTTGGAATCAGCTGTAGTTCTAGAGTAGGTGATTTATTGAGCCGTCGTTGTCGTATACTTATCAAAACCTGTTCCCACCTCGGATCCTCTGCTTGAGGATCGGGGCGGAGCAGTATCGATGTTTTCAAAGCGCAAGGAACGATCCGATTAGTGGGAATACGCTCGGATCGCGAGAGAATAATTCCGGATCCCATAGGGAGCAGAATTCCGATTCTCGATCAGTCGAGAACGATTGTCACCTCAAATCGGAGCTGGTCACCCAATGCCGTGAAGTAGTAGGAGCGTGGATTAATTTTGAAGCCCAATGTTCATTCATAGGTTGAGCCTTTGCCGCGCAGGCTGCCGCCCGGAGATTTGCTTCATCAAACTCTCCTGGGGAGCAGAAACACCGGGAACCCAGTTTTGTTGCTTTGTCGAGCGAAATTGTGCTCAAGAGAAGACTTTCCCTCGAAGAATAACAAGAATCCAATCGCTCTCTTGCTAGAAGGAGTCCGTCGGCTCGAAATGGTCCCCTGAATGTTTTCCTTTCTCTGAAACGCAATATTCATCCTGTGTTGACTTTTTGAAAGGATTCCCTCGAAGACCCCACGGAAACTCATGGAATTGCCTCATTCTTCGACCTGGTCGCTCGAGCGATCGTAAGATTCCACTCATTCCAGCTGGTGGTTTCTTCCCTCCCCACCTGACCCGCGCTGCAAACATTGGCTTCCTTTCGTAGGCCGATCTCGCGGAACGGCGGACGGCGGAGGTCTTCTTCGAGATGTTCGTCCTCTTTGATGAGGATACTGCCGGGACTAAATTGATGACTCAGAGGAAGGAGACAAACTCCTTTAGTATCGCGACTTGACGCGATCCGCAGTGGCCGCTCGACAGACTTTGGGCGAGACGGGAAGGACGGACCCTGTCGGAGCCACGGGAGGGAAATGATGTGCGTGCCGGGGCCAACTTTTAATCCTCTATTTCGACCACCGAGACCGCCATATAGCAGCGAAAGCAGCTGTGAGCCCCTTCGTTGACGGGCATTAGCACGAAGACAGAGGAGGGATGAACCTATCTCGGTGAGAATTTTAAAGGGGGCCGATTGTCGTCTGGATGCACTATCCCCTGTACGTGCGAGAGCGGAAGCTACGTCACTGTTTCCGGCAGAAAATTCCGGGGAGTTCTTCTACTCCGTCGCCACCGTTGTATCCGGAGAGATCGATTTCGCTTTTCGCGAGCCATCTCATGATGAGGAATCATCAAGCGTCTTCAAGATCCCGCTCTCGACGGAGGGAGTTCACGGCACGGCGTAGACTGGAAATACGCTGGGCTGCTCGGCTCCCGTCAGAACACGCTCCAAGCCTTACCGCCACGGAGCATTCCTGAAGGCGCCCTTCCCTGTCTCGGAGCTCTTCTCCGTCTTTCAATGAGCGGTCATCTGTTAGAACACATCGCAGCTCAGATGGCTCAGCTCGATCATATCGTGCTGACGTCTGGGGATTGCGTCCGGTCCCGGCTCATCATGATTGTCTTCCACAGAGTTTATCTAGATGCCTGGATCCGATGGATGAAGGAGGACCTGGGGGTTTTATGAGCGACCACGTCGATTCTCCCCGTCGCGAGCATTCCCCCCATCGACTCGAGTCTTGACTTCTGCAAGGGAAATTTTCGGAATATGACCCTGCGAGCAGCCAGCTGGCGCGCGAATTACTGGCAAAGAGCGAGCGATTCCTCGACCATCCTCTTTTTGCCCTTTTCCATTGGAGCAATAAAGTCGCTGAGCTTAATCGCGCGGTTTGTTTGCTCTGTGTGTGAATAGCTGAGGCAGCACTTCAATAGTCAGGACAGGGAGCGAGGAAACTGGAGCGAGAAGCCAACCCTGAGTTCGCTTGGAGAAATCGGAGAGAGACTCGACCCGACCGAGACAGAACTCTTCGGCACACGGCCGTAGAGTCTGTCGCTCACCCAATGAGCTGGAAAAAGGGAATTAATCGAGATTCGTGCAGCCGGATCCGAGGTGATTCGGAACTTGGCCAACTTTGAATGAGAGCCCGAAACCTTCGTCCCAAAGCTCTCCAAGTCGAACCTACGCCGCACATGGAGTCTGCGGTCGCAAGAGTCGAGGATGAACATCCTTCGAGCTCTGATCTGATTAAGGAGTTCTCGTTACCCCCGCTGATGATTTCTCTCAGTCAGAGCTTATCGTCAGAGGAGTAGGCCAGAGGGTCCGAACACCGGTGCGACGTCCGACCCGCTCCAAGATGTTTGTTTCTTGATCTGTTCTCGAACGGGTTTTTCATTCCGAAAACTCTTCGTTTGATGTTCTGGATGCGCTCCTGAGAGGGGCCACGGCGGAGATGATCACCTCCATCGCCATCTGAGGTTTCATTCCAGTTATGAGGCCCGAAAGGGCGAAGCGAAGAATCAGCCGAAGTAGGAGTTCACAACGGTGGACTCATTTGGCCCAGAGTCAGCCACATACGAGAAAACGCTCGAACAAGCAGCGGGCCGTTCACCCGGAGCGGCTTTCGAGAGGAGAGGGTTCAGAGGGTCGTAGAAACAGGAGCATCAACGTCGGACTTTTTTCGATGGATTTGATGACCTGAAACCAACCCGGTGTGAGCCACCTGGCCGCCAGGAAGAAAGAGCCTTCGACTCCGAGCTCATCGACGGAGCGACTGTACTTCCCCGGGCCAAGATATGAGAATCGAGAAACGGAGCTGCCGAAACCTCCAAGGAGAGCAAATAATTTGTCTGTCATCTCCCAGACTATTGTGGTCGTCGGAATGATCTCGATCCTAATACATCGCCCAGCTTCTCGGAGACCTGTGGTTTTCTCATTACGACAACTGTCAGTATTCTGATTTGTTTACCCTCGAGCTCCGCCCGATGAACGGTGAGTTCTTTCGCTATCGGGACCTCCGAACGCTCGGGGAACTGCCTCCTCCGTTCCTTCAGCCAGGAACGCATAAAGGGCGGTGTAAGAGAAAGAGCCGAATCGTATCGCGGCCCTGAAGACCGAGGCCACCGACTTTCCGAACATACCGACCATTCATCCGCCCATCGCAGCGATGGAATCGAATATACCTAATAATAATTGTCATCCCCGAACGGACCCTACTCGGAGCCGAATCACCAGGGAAATCTGAGTAAGATTGATCTGGTTGACAAAACCTTCCCGATATTACACGTATTATTGAGAGTCCACCTCGATAGGGAAGATGATGAGATTAAGGAAAAACCTATTATTCCTCTCATGGACATTTCAATCTGGGAATAGCATAGGGGGCGCTCCAACGCTAGAACTCATTAAGAGAGGCGAGGCATACCGTTGAGAAACACTATGAGCGCTGTGAGACAAGAACAGTGAAATTTTATCAAGTTCCTGCACCGCGACCCATTCGCCTTGATTCTGACTCGCATGATTCCCGGTGTTCTCCCTGCAATTCATTTCCAAGCTGACTCGCAGCGGGATGTTCTGCGTCGAGCAATTATGAACGACTTCCCGCGAGCCTTCTTGTCAGTCCATCACAGTGTCACATCTACAGCGAGACTCATGCCGGGAAAACGTGTCTCACCGACGAGCAGGAATCTCAGTGGCGTCTATTGAATCGCTCGATTGGAGCATCGGAGAGTTTTCGTGGTTCTCCCAATCGAGTCCGAACCGTTCGAGAGACAATCGATGGGAGCGAGAACTCTGAGGTGCGCGCGAGTGTTTCGCGAATCCCTCAGCGTATCGATGGCTCTGTTCACCAGAAGGAGAGGCAAGTGCTCAACAGCCAGCCTTGCGGAAAAGCGAAAGACTTAAGGGGCATGGAGCCCTGAGTGGGAACTGATTGTACGTCAATCACTTTCTTCGCGATGTCGCTCGCTCACGCTCCGTATGAGTCGAGGGCCGAGCGAAAGGACGGGCAGTCGGCTGGACGGGGCGACGGGCAGACGTACGCGCGACTAGATTGACTAACGCTCGTTTGTACGTGCGTGAGTTCGCAGAGTCGTACTCACACTCAGTGACGAAGGGGTGACTTGACGTGGAGGGAACGGAGCAGGTACGCTCTCGGTCCCACGCGGAAGTCGCCCCGTGTCGTTGCCGCTCTTCAGGCGCAACTTTGAGAACAAAAGGAGAGGAAAAAACGACACAGGGATCCCGTCGAGAGGAACGGCGAGAAGACGACAACAACGAGGAGTTGCTTATTGGCTTCGGCTTGTCGCGATCGGTCAAGTGGCAGCGGCTCCAACAAGTCGATGATTGACAGCTCGCGTGAAATAAATTGCCGCCATTCCAGCCCGACCCTGCATCCGTCGGTCCGACCGTTCCTCGGCCTCACTGCGTGCCCTGCGCTCCGTCAACTCATCCGGTCTGCTCTGCCCCGGATCATTCGCTGCTGTCGCCGGCAATGCTCCTCGTGAAGAGTCTTCTCACACGCGGGTTCTTTTTTTTCGCTCGAAGAGAGCATCGCAAATTTTTTGATCTTCTACGAGTCCTCGACAAGAACGGAATCGGTATCGCCGAGAACGACACGCGGCGCCGCCAAGAACATGCAGCTGCCGCTGCCATCGCAAGAGCAGCAACATCCGTGCCGACAACGAGGAGCGGAAACGACAACAAGTAGTGATGATAACGGCGAAAGAGACATCGTCCACAACAGGAACTCCAAAGAAATGTAGGAGCGCGCTCGTTGGAGCTCCGATCGGTCTGAACTTAGCTTGGATTTCATCCAGTATCTGATGAAGTCCGTAGAGTTTTCCGGGAGGATTTCGTCTCAATTCACGCGAATCGATCCGGGATCCTGAGCTGCTCCTGCGCGGCTTCACTCTAAGAACTCCAGATTGCCTCGAGCCTCCACTGCTGAGACTCACCTCGCGCGACGACGGGAGTTCTTGTCGGTGCTTTCCATGAGAGTTTCTGCCATTCGGTGGTCAATTTTCGAATTGATGATGATACGTCTTCAGTGATGACTCATCACTCGTCACCCACACCCATGGCTGCTCGATCCAGGGCGGTTTGGATGCGTCCGATAGCAGCTTGTCGCCTCAAAAAAATTCGCTATCCTGATGGATCTTGAACGCTGTCCGAAAGGCGGAACTCCGAGCACGGCTAATTGCTGGCCCTATCCCTATCTGCTCGCGATGCGGGATGAACCCGAGTTCCGATCGAACGCCGGTTGCTATTTTGCTCTATGAAGCCAATTCGAGAAGAAACGACGTCTCACTGCATCGGAGTTTCAGAAAGAGAATCACGCTTGGGAGCATGGCTCCGGAATCGTTTGACGCCGCATTTCGGCGCAAGTCCCTCGCCGCGACGACGGAACACTTCGTCGAACGAACGTGCATCGAGGCAGGCAGCCGTTGACTCCGATATGATCACCCCTGTCGACGGTTTTGCTATCTTCGACTTGCTATCTCGAGGCGCGTTTCGAGAGACGAGAATGGTTTCGTTAGCAAGTCAGTGGGAGCAGCAGGGCGATCGTCTCTTTCTTACGGTCTGTCTGCGTCCTTCGGCCGCCGTTCTCGGTGTCTTCGACGTCGCTGTCCTCATTTCTGAAGGCACGAGTAGTATGGAGGATGTCTTGCCATGACCGTCATCGTCGTTGTGCCGATAGCGCCGACTGTGCACTGTGGACCCATTATCGAGGTGGTTGATTTTCTCGGAATAGCTCCGAGATTTCCGATCGAAGAAGCATGTCTCTTCCTCGACGGGAAAAAATGAGAGAACCCAGAATCCGCTCAGTCGGATGATCAGCTCCTCGGGGATTCGAACCTTCCCGTTCGAATCGCGCATCTCTAGCGTCGATTCTTTGAAGATTTTCCCACACCCCAGCCTCGACTCCCCAGATCTCTCATTGCTGCTTCGTCCCCTCCGGAGGATTTGACGAGAGTTGTGGGGATCTCCGACAATTCAGAACTTCCACCTACGTACGTTCGGTGAGGCATAGACGGCATTAGGATCGAATGACCCGGTCCGAAATTCATCTCCCAAAGCTGCATGGTGCGAGAGAATTCATGGAACATATACGGGGACGCCGTCCACGGCTCCCTTCGCCTCTGGATTCCCCGGCCGTCTAGTTGCAATAGCTCTTGAAAAGGATCCCGTCCACTAGTCCGCTCGTCCCCTGAAAATATTCCTTTGAATCGTTCAGAAACCCTCGGAGCAGAAGCAATCGTAATTTTTGTTCGTCGCTCCTTTCTTCTTCCGGATGGAAGGAGCTCGCGCACGGTCATGGCTCGCACCGGATAAACTAGAAGGTCGCCCCGAATCCAAGTGAAAGACTCTGTCCGCGCGGAGGAGGCAACACCGCGGCAGCAGCGACTTAGCGAAGCCGGGGGATCGAGGGGAGAGGAGCGCAGAATGGACCGGAGGACAGTCGCAGAGAAAACCGCAGAGACGGTGGCAGCAACGGTCCTGGGAACGGTCACGGGGCAGCCGCCGGGCCCCAATCGGGGCCTAGTTGATTCAGCGAAAGGAATCCGTCTCCAGCTCAGAGCAATGAAGGCAGTTCGATGAGCGCTGTGACGACGCGTCGACGTCTTGAATTTGCACTTGAAAGGCGACTTATTTCGACTGGCGGCGAATTTCCTCTGAGCTCCGGACTCTCATTCTCTCTCGGGTTCAGCGGTTCGAGCCCTTACTGCAGCCGTCAGGATCGCAGATGGCAATGCGACAAAAGGTTCTGAGGATTCTGGTGTCTCAATTTCGATTTGGGGTCAAACGCCGCGCCGAATGGTGGCGAGCGCTGAATTAGGTACTTGGATGTTCTCCGCCTCTGTCATCGACCTGTGCTTCACAATAATTAGTGGCTTCACAAATCGTGGAGCTCCTGATTGTGAATCAGCATCCCTCGGTGATACCGGAATCGGCTTAGATGAGTTTTTTTCGTCCCAATAACGAGTCGAGAAGTTCCATTCCCGATCCGGTGATCTTCTGGCGGAGCTCGAGAGCACCGCTCAAGCTGAGCTGAACACTTGTCATCAGATTGCTTCACCCATTTCGGAGGGGGGGTCGTCATCCCCCCCTGCGTATGGTCAGACGAAAGGAGGAACAGATGAATAAACAAACCAATAGTCACTCGCCCAGAGGACAAGGCTGCGGCAGTTCTTTGTCGATTGAGTAACAGGAGGAAACAAGCGCTCCGGAATCCCGCAGCGGCCTTTTTCGAATTGCGACCGGACAAGGCAGAAGAAGCAACGCACCGAGAATAGCACTTTGCAGTTTTCAGTGTGCCATTTTCGCCCGCCTGTTGAGATTCAAATCCGATCGAGAAATCGCTCTCCCGCACGTTTCGGATAGATCTTTCAAGCCCTGTTGTTGTTCACCTGAACGAGCGGCTCTCGATTCTGTGGAAATCCTTCGATACAAGATTCTCCTCGGACTCGGAGAGTCTCTCCGTCCCTCTCGGCAGAATATTTCAAACAAATGCCGCGAGAACACTAGTCTAGCCGGGACGTTCATTGAAAACCCCTCACAACTCAAGTGACCGCATCGAGTCCTCCCTCTTCCGATTAAACGATTCCCCGCGTTGAGTCCGGATCTTAGCTCAAGCTTTAAATTGAATATATCGCCAGAATCGCAATAGATGAAAGACTTCGATATGAAAATCCGCTTCTACGTTCAGCTTTGAAAATTCACCCCGTTTCAGATTTGAACTGCGATGAGCTGGAGCCCATTCCCAACGGAAGCTACAAAGTCACAGGGGATTATTTCGGCGCACGGGTCTACTACGACTGTCTGGAAGATTTTTGGATGTCCGGACCCAAGGAGCGAATGTGTCAAGGGGACGGAAAATGGAGCGACAAGCCACCCGAGTGCAAGAAACAACGTGAGTCATAGCGAGAGTTCTCTCCAGAGCCGAATGTCAGGATATAGTAAGCTCGACGACGTTTGAGATCGACTTGAACCGTCTTCGAACCGAACTCATTTCCATCCCGTGATTCGTTGTAGTATTTTCAAAGTCCAGGGGCATCAGAGTCTGAAATTCCGATTTCCCTGTGGTCCGAATCTTTCTTCATTGCTCTCACTCGGTCTACCCGCGAGAATCGCCTTCGGTATGCGATTCGGGGTCGGGCATCGATGATAATCAGACGGCGATGATCGAAGCGTTCCTAGTCAGCCTTCACCCTCAGAAAACGATGAGCATCCTCGGTTTCCCTGGGTCTTCGAAGGACTTCCGTAGGAGCCGATTCTAAAAATTTCAAGCCGGCGACCTCTGGCGAGAGACACTGACCACGTCATCCACGCGGACCTGGTTGCGATCCATACACCGTTATCGTCTCTTATCGACTTGGACGTATGCTTCGAGGGGAACTCGAAAGAGGCGCCTCAGAGATGAAATCCGAGCCGTGACTTTCCATTCAAGCGGACCATTGGCTCCTTAGGGGTTCGTGCCGCTCGCTGCAGTGCTCCCCGAGCCTGCGGGAGCGACATTAAGCCATGATGATGCCTCGCAAGGGCGAAACTCGAAGAATTCGGGGGCTTTGCTCTTGGGGGTACGCCCCCACCCCTCCTTCGCATTCTCCAAGAAAAGCAAACCTGCGATCTTCATATGTACCTGCATGCAGGGAAGGCTCCCTCGATTATATCCTTCGCACTTCCGTCGGCACGCTACACATCTTCAAATCGCATCGCATCCGCACTGCACGGCAGCGGTTGAAGCCCATTGATTATCTCCGTTCCGAATTGAAGAAAAATATTGAGTTGGGATGAAAACCCTCGATTCCATCGTTGTGGAAGAGGCTTTGCTGCGACCGCGAGTTGATTCGTCACGAACTCCGGAGCGCTAGAACATCAAATCTCGGCATGGCGATAGTCTTCCGATCGAGGAGGCATCTGATTTCTTCCCCATGTTACTTGACGGGAGTCTTATTTTCTTCACGCCGTCCGATCCCCCCTAGAACGAAGCAAGGATAGAAAGTCGGATGGTTGCGTAGACCGAAATGACGAGAACTATCGGTCGACCAATGCGCTCTCCAACGGATCTTTGGTTCCACCTCGAGGCCACTGGAGCGGAAGTCCAACCCCGGCCTCCAGCAACATCACACTTGTCAACTTGTTGAGGTTGGGCCCGAACCTCCCTGTCGGCGGCGACCACCATGACATCAGAGCTCGTCACTATCAAAGTTCTACGTTTCTCGCCTGCCCAACCTCGTAGGTTGGGGGAAAAGGAGAGGAGTCCGCTTTTTCCGGTCAAAGAAGTGACTCTCCGTCGAGCTAAGATTTCCCCCCGGTCAGCCTTCTGGCTATCGAGTCTACGACCTGAGACATTGTACGGTGGTGAACCGACGACAATGTACCTCAATCGGGACGGTACTGCCAAGGTCCTCGATCAGGACTTCCTAGAGCGTCCGGGTCTGATTTAGGCGATTTCCGTTCGTCCCCGATTCCTTCCAGGTAGTCCTGTAGGGTAGACCCCGACCACTGCTGGTCCGCATTGAACGAGGTTGAGCTCACAAACGGTTGACCACTGCCGAATGCGACGCGAATCCCGCGTCGGAAACAATCGCGATCCGTATGATAATCCATCGCTCCCCCAGCTGTTGAGACGTCTCCCTCGTAGTATCTCTATTAGTCTCAGGCACCGAGCTCGCCTCGTTTAGTGAACTTGCAAGCTGATAAGCAAACTCTCGCTTATTCTCTTCAGCCCTTGAGAAGCACTCTTCTCGGCACAGCACTTCGGCCGAGCCCACGGAACAGTCGGGGAAGAGCCTGGGACGGGTAAACCAGGCTCCGAGGAGATAATGTCAGAAGGATTTCCGATGTAGCTTTCCATCTTGGCGTTGCCGATATGGCGACGGCTTGAACAGGTGGAGCGGTTCATCTTTTTCCCTCTGCTCTCGACGGTGGAGGAGATCCCATGGGGAGCGGCCGGGTGACGAGGTCTCTTCGGCATCAAATCAGGCTAGGGGATCAGGCAAGATTTTTCCCTATACTCGCCGCGGATCCCTATCTCATACCTTTTTCATCACTTTGTAATCAGTGCAAAAAGTCACGGCATGGTGCAAGGCCAGAACTGTTATTCGCTCAGGCTGGCTTTCCTCGTCTCGAGCGGAAACTCTTGGCTTCGACTCGCCTGTGATCCATGGCCCAGGCCCGGTTTACTCGGATCGACAATACATCAAACAAACGAGATTCATCTCCATGTAGCCATAGAGTGGAAGCATAGCTCTGGGTCAATGCGCGAGGGGATCGGCGGATGCGCACCCTCTCTTCGATTGCGCCTCTCTTCAGCACTGGCGACTATTCGCCACTAGAAGGCCGTCATCAAGCGAGACATTACCTTTCAGTCATTATTGCTTGATGGTCTCGTCGATTTTCCGCTAAAATTGAGACTCTCCGCTTCTTGAATCCCGAAACGAGGTCTCGGAAACTCGGTCGCCCCCCTCGTGAATCGTGACTTGGGGATCTGCGAGCGGTAGAGCGGCACTCCAGAAAGCTTCAATCGAGGAGAGAGAGAGTCCGCTCTGGAAGAACCGGGGATCAAAGGAACGGAAATGTGAATCCAGGCCAGAGAAGTCGAATGCCAAACGAGGCGCTAATTTCAAATTGAAGAAGAACTACGGAGGAAAAACTTTTCCGTCAGCTCTACTCGCGGTACCGGCTGCTGTTCCCCGTTCTGCTCGGAGCCCCTCTTCTCTCTGCCAGCTTTTCTTCTCCTGTTCCCTTCGGTGGCTCCACCGCCGGCGCCGTCTCAACCAGAAGAGAAACCAAGCCACATTGTGTTCGGAGGGGGAGGAAACGAGAAGTCTGTTCTCGCCGTCGTCCATAGAGAACAGGGAAGACGAAATTCGGCTGACGGCTGTATCAGGAATTGGAAGGACTCCGTCGACAACGTCGACGGGAAGAGAACCAATTATTCAAATACGAAGGAGCCACCGCTATCCACCACCAGTTCTGCTGGGGCTGCTGCCACCGTCGCCATCGCTTGCATAGGAACAGTGAAATAAGGAACGAGAGCGATTCGACATAGCGAACAAGGAGTCCGGGAGAGAAAATGAGAGACATAACGAGAAACAAGAACCGGCCGCTCAATATTTCAGCGACTTCGGTCCTCAACGCCGAGTCGGAGGCATTCCTTCCCCTGACACAGCCGCGAAGCACAACGCGAGGAAGAAACCAATGTCCATCAGGATTGTTTCCCCGCGAACTTACAACGGGAGCTCCGTTCAGGCATCTGACGTGGAGTGACAGTATTCCCCTCTGATCGGATTACTCGCAGATAACAAGGGTCTTGTTGTGGGTAATTCGATGAGAACTAAACAGCTAACTGCATCGATGAGTCGGTGCCCGTTAGCCACGGCCTCGCCAGTGAATCAGTCCATGTCTCGGTATTCGGGCCGGCCAGGAAAAATGTCAAAACCCTCTGGAATCGATCGGAGCAATCTTTCGGAGAAAATCCTCACGCGGGGCTCGAAGACCTCCTCCGTTTAATGAGGGAAGCGATGCAGCCGAGGGAGATACTGCTGACCTCGACACGGGAACGATGCATTCCCAGCCCTGGGTCGCCCGTCGATAGCTCCTTGAAAGTTGCATGTGCCTCCATTCCGAAGATCGTTACCGAGCAATTTTCGTGAACGAATGCGACGTGAGTATCCGAGTCACTTCAGCTGCCGTCTGTCACAGGGGCGGTCGAGGGGCCGTCCGGCCAACCGAGCAGGAAGCGCGGGAAACGCGGCGAGGAGCCCGCGAGCGCCGCCGTGCTATCGAGCAGTAATTAGTCAATCAAGCGGAATGAATGCAAAAGTCCCGCTCGTCGAGTTTTGCGAACTCCGTGATATAATAATGTGGCTCTTGAGTGTTTCATATCGTTCTCGGCGACGTTTCTCCATCGGTGATTATCCCTGATTCTCTGAGCGGATCCGATGTCTCCTGTGACAAAGAATTCGGTATTGGTGGCCGAGGGTTCTCGCGTCGAGCTCGCCGAGATCGGACTTCGCCATTGCCCGCTGGCCTCGGGAGTTTGGGAGCGAAGACCCGTCGATCCTATCTCGCAGCCTCGTCGCGATCGAAACCACTCTCTCGGCCCGTTGCTCACCAACTGAATAACTAAATGGTAAATTCTGATCTGTACCTGGCTAGTTCGGAGGTAACATCGCCGCTGATTAGATGCTCAGCCGGACATTGGAGAGAGCCGAGGTGGACCGCACACAAGGGACTGATTTGCTTATAGATGACGCTACGACCACCGCGCCGTCATAAGGTCTCTATCGAACCGTCTCATCCGGAGCTCGCTGTCTGGCAGATGTCCCCGCAGGCCGTGTCTCGTTATGACTCGACGATGATGATGACGATGACGACGACGACGACGACGACGACGACGACGACGACAATGATGATGATGGAGACGACGACATCGGAGGCAGTGATGGTCATTACAGCGCTCAAGGATCTCTACTGGAGGAGTTTTGTAGAAATTGACAGTGCTGTCGAAATTCCCCGTCTTCTGACAAATTCCCAGCCTACCAAGCTTCGAGCTGCAACGCGACGGTGCACACTGTTCCTATGAGTGGAGTTTGTAGCCCCGCGGGAGTTCATTGATCGTTTTCCAGGTACCGGTTCCCCGCATTCTTCGAGCGGAGCTCAGTCAGTGGAATTTCGTTCTAATATGCTTGCAAATGAATCGGTGCGTCGAACGAGCGCCGTTGTTGCCCTTCCCGTTAATCGACTGAGTTCTCGACATCGACACGGAACGCACCGAACTCAGTCAAGATTAGAACATAAATCATGATCACGGGGGTTTTTTGCTCGCCTCAAGCTTCGTATCGAATGGACGTTCGCGTGCGTGACGGCCCGCCTTTCTGCCTTCCTGCATGAGCGAAGAAAAACGAATCCTCCGAGGAAGACCATCTTGTGTGTCCCGCCGCGTTCCGAGCCGCGTCAACTGGAGGACGAAAATAACTTATGATAAGTTGGAAAGGAGCGCGTGACCGTATCGGTTAGCCGGCTCCTTCGCTGCCCAAGATCGGAGCGTACCTGCGAGCAACAACGAGCACGGCTCGCGCCACGAATAAAACGCCGATCAGGTTATGGATGAATACACTGGCGATGCTGGTTGACGAGGAATAAGCGCGACGAGAGGACGGGAAGCCCCGGAGTAGGGCCTAACATAGGGAGGGAGACCTAGCGAGAAGAATGAACTCGGAATCGTCCAACCAGAATGTCAAGAGGGAAACTTCAGAGCGAGGAACCGCCACATTCGTATTGTCCGAGGACAATGGAGTGTGGTCGTCCGAAGAAATTATTTGCATTTTGAGTTTATTCGACCGACGAAGAACAATGTTCCAATTTGCTTGACTCGAGCGCAGCTCACGTATGCCCGTGCCGAGATTATGGTCGGTTGGATTGCGCCTTGGATTCTCCACGTAGTACTGGAGGCATCTTTCGCATATAAATGAACACTCCAACTGCGAAATCCACGAACTAGCCCCGTCGGTGTGGGCTCGGTAAACTCAATGGGAGAAAACCAGGCGAGACACCAGAGCCATTTGAAGAGCGACCCAACGTTCCCTGCGAACACAGAAGGGAACACACGCGACTCTGGAGACGGAAACGAAGAAGAGGAGATATATGCAGCAGCAAATGCGATTTTCTGCAAGCCGCCGCTTTTCGGTCGGACTCCTGTTCCTCCTCCCGCTACGCATGGAGCTATCCTGGAAGATTCTTTCGCTGCGTATCCGTTCTCGAACTATCTGTCGCATTGGTGCTATTCTTCTTATCGTCATTGCTTCTGGGATCTCTCGCCCAAATCACCGAGTCATCCCGCATCGGAATACTCCCCGCGATATCGTGTTTTTCGAACGCAAGCGAATCTCACGGAGGGAGTCTCGAAGAGCGGCGGGTGAAGCCGACGAACCTCCCATTCCTGACTCGGCTCCCGCAATATCGATCCTGTTTAGACACATCGTTAATAAAGCTCTCGGGAATTGCAATCGATGTGGGACGAATCGTCCGTCGACCCGATTGACTCGGTGGGGATATTCCTGACTGGCGGCCAAATCACTTCCGTCCCTTCAGGTAATCCCTGAATTCGAGTCTCCCATGTTATTACGCCAAGTGCCCTGATCCCTCTGGAAATGGCTCTCCACCCGAACGAGCTGTCCATATCCATCGATATTAGGAAATGAAGTGAGCGGATACTCGCTGAAAGATCTGTTCGCCCCCGAGCTCTGAACAGCTTTGCCCTCGTTCGGCGATTCGATCCGAACTGGACGCTCCAACTGATATCCGACTTCCAGCGGTCAAAGCTTCGGCTTACCATTCTTCAGAGCCCGATGTCCCTTGCATCCTATACGAAATGGATATTACGGGTACATGATCCGGAAATGGTAGAGCAGGTTTGGGCATTTCCCCCTCACCTCCCTAGTGATAGCCCTACGGGAGTTTTAGACCCCGAATCCTTCGAGCCTTCGATGAGCTGGGAGCTGACTCTACAGGACGGGGCAACGGGTGGACCTCATGGAGTCCCGTCAATGAATATCGCATGCAATGCGCACAGGGAAAGTTCAAAATATCTCAGATTGGGGAATGGGACCTTCAATAAATTTGGCTCGAGTCATCGAGCTGGATCCGGAAGCTGAATGTACCTCCGTATGAATATAAATCGCACCGATTCGCCGGCGTCGACGACTCCGATGAGCTTATCTTTGAGGAATTCTGCTCTGCTCCTTTCAGCGGCTTGCAGCGAACCGCCGAAAGTACCGCATTCCCGGATCAACTCGACTCAAGAAGATCCGAACGATTTCCCAATTAACTCAACTGTGCGATTCGGCTGCTTCCCCGGATACGAAGCGCGAGGCTTCGACATCGCCAAATGCATATTCTACAACAACTCGGCACAATGGTTCGGTCCGGACCTAAAATGTGAACGTAAGTAATGATTCAGGACCTTGAGTCGCGGACCTTATTCCACCAGAGTCGGAGCTCGAATGGAAATCACAAGCTTATTCCCTCGCATGCTCATAGTCGGAGAACGTATTGCGTCTTAACCATTCCTATCCGTCCTCCGACCTCCAGCAATCAGCTGCGTCACACCAGAGAAGATTGAAAACGGGAAAATCGTCGGCGCGAGCAACAAATTCACGAGCTCGATCAAATACGAGTGCAATGAAGGATACGAACTCATCGGAAGGGCCCACAGATATTGCACATCCGGAGCCTCGTGGAGTGGTTCAGCCCCCGAGTGCAGGCGTAAGTGGTTTTAATGACTTGACTTGCTAAGAGTTACCTTGAGGGATCCGCTCTCCGTCGCGACCGTATGAAACATCCGTCTTGTCGCAACGGTGGTAAGTCGATGGACGATTCCCTCTGAGGATATCATCGATGCTCGGTGGAGCAAATCACGATACGTTTCGATATCTGCCCGGTGCCGCTAGTAGATAACGATTCTCTGTCTAGCAGCGAGCCTATAGGGGACAAGAAATTGAAATAAAGACGTTTTTCCCGACACCTGAAGCACGTCGACTGGGAAGCTCCCACGCTGTCCTTGCTCCCCGGCACCTCGGTCTCGTCTCCGGAATATTTTTTCATCCATCGTCCACTGCACCTTGGAAATAATAATTCCTCTCCTTGGAGATTCTCCAGATCAGCCCTGCTCAAGTTGCCGCGACATACAGTTCCAAGAGAGATTCAGCCACCCCATACTTATCGAGGCCTGTCCGCGGTTGATCGGAAGCAGGCCGGAGAGGAGTCCTGCGGAGGCCGAGGGGCTGGCGTCATTTTCCTATTCGGTGATGACGAAGATGATCAGCCTTCAAATATCTCAATATCCTAGAGCTTTGCTATCCCGGAACTCATTCCTCTTCCGGACTAAACCCTGGGCTTAGGATCCTAGCCGCCGGTCGAGAGTCTAGATTGACCGATCGGCATACCGGATGCTTCGTAGCAGGCCAGAAAAGGCAGAGGAATTCTCGGAATCATACCTGGCCTCACACATGTCACTAAGCGCTGGAAGTTCGGAGTTTCGGCTGTCTATTGGGCTCGTAAACCACTCGGAGCACGATTTTACTGCGAAATTGCTCCATTGATTTCGCGACGCTCACTCGTCCGCTTATGTACACTTTCGAAGCACATTAGCGCCGTCTTCTCTGCCCTAAGTGAATAAGATATCAACGAAACACGCTCCAAAATAGGAGCGGAGGCCCACCGCGTGAGCAATATGTGAATGATGCATAACCGGAGGACAAGAATGAGAACAGCGTCTTTGGTCACCACGACATCGATAGGCCGCGATTCTACACATGGAGTGGAGCAGTCCCATTTGTCTCCGCTATCTTGTTCATGATTGACACGCTTCCTTGTCAATTCACCTGGCGCTTCGCTGCCCAATCGTGTAATCCCGTTCGTATTCAACGTTTCCAGCGGTGGTGTGCCCTAAGCCGACAAATCCGGATAACGGTCGGGCCATATTCACATCATTGACATACGGATCCAGTGTCACCTACGAGTGTCATCACGGCTTCACTGTCAAAGGTCCAGCGAGCGCGAAATGCAACGCCAAACGAGAGTGGCAAGGAGGTCCTTCTTCTTGCGTCGGTGAGTCCGTCATCCAGTTCGTTTTATGTATATGTAGTCTGGGTCTCGGCTGATCGCATGATTCTGTCCGCGGTGTCGGCTTAGAGCAAGGATGTACAAGCTCTCGGGGTCCGCCTGTTTCCGAAAAGAAGAATGGCTCTCTTTCAAGCTGCCGCTTGTCCTGTCTCCGAAGAGCATTCGGTGAAGCAGCTGTAGATGCCGGTCGAGTGTGTCTTCTACTAATTCAGGCAGTCGAATCCAGCAAGCCGACCGTTTGGGCTCCGTTTTCCCTAGGGACGGAAGCCCTTTGTCGGATCGGGGAAGAATAGCGTTGTCGGAAATCGTTTCCTCGATCTGTTCGTGAGTCACCCGAAGTTAGCTCATAATTGCATCACTCGCCATGAGCGTCCGACCTCCACCAGTACTACTGTATCGGAATGAGGACTTGTGGCTCGGCAAGATGCTCAATTCATTGCTCGTCGATCACGCGAGGACGAAGAAGAGGACGCTCGGAGGAGATGTTCGATTTCCCCGCGAGGGAGCTCAGGGTGGGATGTTCGGGGGAAAAAGACCGCATACATCGTCCTGAACAGTCAGAAATTTTTTTCGAGGAACGATCCTCTCAGACGCGGGGAAAGCGGGGGAGCGATCCTCTCAGGAGTGTCCTCCCGCTCGACGGAAGGTTAAGAACTTTGTGCCTCTCGCGCTTGACGAGCGGGAATTCAATCGTCTCTCGTTCCGACGGAGCCATGATTTGCGGAGTTTTCGGGAATACCGAATCACAGGAATGGACGATGAAACGAGGCGGCGAGTGGACCATTTCTTACCGGGAGGGAGCTCCGGGAGGAGGTAGCGACCGATCGGTTGATTCTTCCTACACTAAAAATAAAACTCGACATAATTACGCGCGACGAGGTTGGCTGCCTTAGGATGAGCTGATAAGCTGATTACCTACGTCCTCGGGGAACCATTGGAAGACTAGAGGATGGAAAACGGGAGAAACGAAGGACGATGGCAACGAGGATGGATTCCACGACGGGACAGCAGTAGTCGTCCGGCTGGGATCCTGCCACCGACGACGGGGAGCGCCCCGTGCTCGCGTTCCTCCTACCCCCTACCCGAAATCATTCTGCATGAGATTTTCCCTTATCGACGGCGATATTCCCTCTCATCGCGATCGAAGCCTCGGAATCATGGCGGGAACTTTGTCCGGATTCCATATTTTTCCGAAGTGTCCCGGTTGCACGCTCCTCTGGCCTCGTGGATTAGAACTCATGGGAAGCTGATACAAGCCGGCTCGAGGGAATAATAAGCACGAGAAGGATCTATGAGACGAACACTGAATTCCGTTCGACGGGTCCACACCCGCATTGAATCAGACTTTCGGCGCTGCTTGGGAGACGGCTAATGCCTGAAGAAAAACTCAATTTTTCCAGAGATCAACTGCAACAATCCTGGCACACTGTACAACGGCTTCGTCGAGCTGAGAGGAACGAATCTCAATGCAAAAGCCACATTCCACTGCCACAACGGGATGAAGTTCGAGGGAGACTCGACTTTCGCCATTTGTATGGAGACGGGCAACTGGTCGCATCCGCTCCCGCGGTGCCTAGGTGAGTTCGGCCTTTCAAAAATAAAAACTGATCCCGCTGTTCGTCGCGTCCCTGATGACGCTCCCATCGACGTATGGACATTGAGCGGTATATTAAGGCTGTCGGAGCGGTTGAGTTCCTTGAAGTTGACTCACTGAAGCCCCTGACCCCGTCCGCATTGTCCGCCAGCCAACTGGGGAATCAGCGATGTCTCGGAATGTGTCTCGGAGCGACATCTTCGCGCCATTACAACGAAGCAGCAACACGAGAGTGGTGGTGCGAACTTCCTCGACCATCAGTCATCTTGCACTTTACGAACGTCCGCGCGTTGCTCCAGCCTGACACTCGCGAAAAGTTGTCACAATGCAATTTGAATATACATACACGATACAGAAACGGGAATGCCAGCTTCGTCGACAAGCATTCCGTTTTGTCCTTTTGTCGCTTGACGAGGAGCCGCGCTCTCGAAATATTGGCTTCCTTGGGCTTCAGGCGGAGACGTCGAAATATTATTCCGCTCCGAAATGAAACTGAATCGAACAAATTCCTACAATTTACGTCAAATCGAGCTCGACAGATCTCCTAGGAATTGATCGATGATTGCTGAGCACCTGCAACGAGCTGTTACGGAGGAAATTATCCCCGACGGGCTCTACGACTCTCCGCGTCTTGTTAGGAGGGACTGCGATGTTCGCTTTTGGGGATCGGATATAAAGCGTCTCTGACCCCATCAATCTCGCAAGACGGTTTCTCTGGGATCTGAGGCAACAAGCGTTCAAAACCTTTCGGAAGTGCGTCGACCGCTTCCTTGTATCCCTCACGTTAGCCGATGGGTCCGCCCGCTCTCCCCTGCAATCACTCTCTGCTCGATCCGCATGACACTTGTTGCCCAGTGGGCGCGAAATCGGGAAAGGATCGGCGCGAAATCGGGGGGGGGGGGGGTCGGCGCGATAGAGCGAATGAAGACGATGCGGAGCGGAATGCACTTCATCGACTCTGTCAATCTTCCTCGACTCTCCTCAGTGGAGCTCGGTGTCAGGGCGGAACGATGAGTGGTGGGAAGATTATAGACTTCTGCAGCGAATATCCCTCACAAGCTGAAATGGTGTCGTCTAATGTGGCAGAAAACGACTCCGCGAATCCTTGGCGTGGGCAACCGTTGCCAGCGGCATCTCCAGCCGGCACGGAAGCCAGCACGGATCGTTCGGGCAGCGCTTGCACAAGTCATGAAAGGAGTGGCAGTCAGAGCGATAATTCGTCGAGCTGCACGAATTGCCGTCCACATGTCCCATCGCGGTCGGGCGCTATTCCGCGTCATTTTTCGACTGCACTCATTTTGCCTTCCACCCCTTTGCCTCATAAGCCTAAGTGAATCCTCCGACGGGCTAGCAAACTTTGATGAAAAATGCGGCTCTACTCCAGCGTGCCTACTGACACAGTGGGAGGCTCAGAGGAGGGCAAGCAGGCAGACAAGGAGCAGTCATCGTGTGATCCCGCTCTTCATGGCGCCTCGCGCTGTTGAATAAACGTCTCTGCTCCCTCCTCCCGTCCCCCATTGCCGGGCTCCAATGATTCCTCTCGTTTGAGCAGCGCGAAATACTTTTTTTCCAAAAGGAGCGCCCGATGTGAAAGAAATCTCATGAAAGCTATCTGTCCTGCCGAGCCAGACAGAACTCTCGCGATACGAAGCCATTCGGTGGCGGCTTCGACGTCAGAAAAGATCATCATCGAGACAGCGCGTCCCTCTGTCCGTCCGAGAAAGCCGGTCGGTCAGTCGGTCGACCGGCTTACCGACGTGTCGAACAGGAAATGTGGCCTGGGAAAGCGGGCAGGCATTGGGAGCCGCTTTAGGAGTGGGTAACGAATGAGATTTTTATAGGAGTCGGGCTAAGACCTCCGTTCTTATGTCGCAACGCTTTCCGGCGTCTAGTTAACAGCTACGGGTACCCCAACTCGACTTTTTGTGAATCAGTTCCACGCTGCTTTGTGCGACTCGCCAAGCCTTAAGCGATCGGATCGAGAAAGACTCGATCCAATGAAGCTGTGACGTCATTGCAGAGATCCCTGATCCCTCGTCTTGCTCCGGTCTCGATTCCTGACATTTGGGTTTCTGATTTCAGCTCCATGCAAAATGCCCGAAATCGAATTCGGAGAAGTCGTCTCCCTCGGACCATCCTCTCTGCAAGAGCACGGGCAGATGCTCAATGTGACTTGTATTGAGAACTACGAACTCAGCAACAATAACTCGCAGCCTACATGCAACAACGGAACATGGACCCACATGCCTAAGTGCAATCCGGCCAGGTGAGCACGTCTTGATGCACGGGACAAAGTTTTCCTTGCTTCTCCTGAATCTCTAATCCACTCGAACGAACCTACCTAGAGGGAACGGCTTGCCGACGTGCGGGATCAATTCATTGATATTCAAGAAGCTTTTCGGATCGGACTAGGGATTCCCTAGCAGTCAACACAGTTTCCCCTGACGCGTTGCTTCTTTATCTTCGACTGCTCCGCGGGAGATTGTGACCAAACTTGCGTGTGGCCCCCGAAGGCTTACGGAACGCTCGTCGCTCATCCTCGATCGTTGGTCGACCGCTCTCAGGTCTCTGCGGAAAAGTTGAGAAGGAGAGATTGAAAGCTCATGGACGCAACGATGTCGCGGGAGCGTCTTTAGCGGAAAGTCGGCATGGACTCGAAAAAGAATTCGAAGGAATCCGATGAATGCATGTAGATTCTTGCAACCGTATCTGAGAGATTATACACAGTCGTGCTCGTTCATTCGTTGCGTGACCAACGAGCGTGTGCGGACTCGGCCCCTCTACTTCCATATTCGGATGTGAACAATCGAACTGTAGGGGTGAATGATCGTCGGAAGAGTTGGGAGTTCCTCCGGTTCCGCCGTCTAAGTAAGGGAAAAAGTTCAGTAATTTTGATGATTCCCAGCGGGAACAATGCTTGCGAAGAGCATGCGCCCCAAATCAATCAGACAGTCCGTCATTGGTTCAGGAGCAAACTCGCGAATCAGGCCGCAGGGTAAATATTTGTATTCGCGACACTTAGGACTTTCGTTCCCTTCAACAAGTCTTCTGTTGACATTCTGCGTCCTCTGGCAGCGTCTTTCGTTGTCGTCGTCGTCGCCTCCTCTTTCTCCCGGGTTGAGCAATAAAATTGCACTCTGAATCATTCGAGCTCTGGGCTCTGCCTAACGGAACGTCGGCGGATGAAACTCGCCGAGCGTGAACAAATAAGCGATCACCAATATGAGCTCTGCGCAACATTAGCGGGGCGGAATCTCGGAGTGAGCTCGCTAAACTCCCGGCTCCCAGCGCGTCTTGAAGAGGCAGAGCGAGATTCTCCCTTCGAGCTCACCTCTGGTGGAAGACGCTCCCTATTACGTTTTTTCTTTTTGCCCCGCAGGTGCAAAGACCTTCCTGCCCGCCCCGCAAACGGCATTGTAATTGCACCGAAGACAGACCACAGCATGAAAGCTTTGTTCCAATGTGACGACGGCTTCGATTTGCAAGGGCCGAATATGACCACATGCAATTTCGGAAACTGGACAGATCCGACACCTTTATGTAAAGAAGGTGAGGAAAAAAGTATTCGCTTCGCTACTGACGATTCTCCCATTGCTATGAACGAAGGTCTGAGAAGGAAGTTGTTACTTCGGCGATATCCATAGTCCCGAACGGATCGTAAGAAAAACTCTCGGGAGGCATCGCTCCACCGGAAGATTGGCCTTCTCCGGATGCTTGATTGATATTTCGTGACGAGCCGAATGTCGGGTGACGAATCGCACACAATCGATTGGCTAAAGGGATATTCTCATTCTACACAGTCTATTGCCCTTATCCTGGTGCTATCGAGCACGGCCGTGTACTTCTGGTCGGCAACATGGGTATGTACGACTACAGGCCCTATGTCAGACGGGTACGGAATAACCGGCAGATTACTTACGAATGCAAACGAGGCTATGTTCTCGAGCACAACGCACCAGTCGGGGCTACTTGTGTTGACGGCCAATGGAGTCCCAGCCAATTGCCGCAGTGCACACCCGGTAAGTTCTCCTCGACTTATTGTCCCCCGGCTCCCCGTCCCTCTAAGCCGACTCTCGGATAAGCTGCCGCCGTGGCTGCTAAAGTGATTCACGGTTGTTCCCGAGAGCATTCTCTGTTCCGAAGTAGGTAGCCCTGCTGGCAAGTCCGTGTCCATCTTTCTCTGAGTTGGCACGATCTCCCTGACTGAGAGCTCCGAGACGGCGAGCGGTTACCTGAGGATGGCGAGAAGGAGAAGCCGATATCAAGCCCTATACGTAAATGTCGTCGAGAGTCTTCAAGGGATGGGAAGAAAGTTAACTTGCAAAACTCCCCACTCCCGTTACGTCAGCTTATCTATCGGGACTGATTTAGGTTAAGAGAAAGCGGGAGAGAGCGAATTAGAGCGGAAAAGGGTAGATTGCTGAATCATTCATCTGTCGCGGGAGACTTTCCTCTCTCGTTCAGACGAAGAACTACTCCTGGGCGTCTTCGTAGTACCTGCTCTCCAAAGGACCTATGGGTCTTTCGAGAGTCCGAAAGAGCAAACTTTAAATGGATGATGAGGGGACGACGCCGAGGTAACTAACGTCTTTCCGCAGTTTTTTCTTCTACTTTCGTCCCGTCGTTCATTTCCAGGATCCCATCCTTCTGTGCGGCAGGTACGCAGCGTTCCTGACCAGCTGGTTCTGATGAAGGGAGACGCTGGACTTCGCGAGCGCCTCCAGGAGCATAAGGCAGGCATCAAGGAAGCGTTAGTGGTGATGACGAAGAAAGTTCGCCACAGACGTCACAGACGCAAATCGGGTAAGGCCGCTAGTTCCGAGAACGCGCCGTTTGTCTTGTCGTGCTCGTTCGTCGTATCTATTTGTCCAAATTGAAACTGAGCGATTCCAGGACGCTGTCGCAGCCCGATCGCCGAGGATCTCATCGGCGTGGGAGAGATTCGCGAAGTGACGACGGAAGGTTTTCCCCACGGAGTTCAAATTCGCATTTCCTGCAAAGAAGGATACGAAGCAGTCACTGGAACTGCAAAGTGCGTCGAGGGGAACTGGGATCCCAAGGAGCCTTTTTGCCGCCCCCGTACGTAAAACTACATTAGTCAGGAATCAAGTAATCTATGCGCATAGAATGTAATCGGACGCAGCTCTATTCCATAAGCAACTCGATTGTTCAGGAGAGCGTCTCTGCGTGGGAGGTAGGACGAAAAGCAATCGGTCGAAACTCCATCCCATCTTCGGCTGTTCCTGGGATTTATCTCCCTCAGGCCAGAGAGGGAAGTTCAGAAAATAGAAGAGGCTCGCAGGACTATCTCGCTTTTTTTCATGATCAATACCGTGGTTTTGCCGTCATGATCCCGATGCTCCATGGGGGAGCGTCAATCAAGTCGATACATTTATATCATGCATTACCATGTGGCAGCACTGGCCTAGATTCGCATACCTCGAACACACTGCCCGCTCGAGATATCGGGAGGGACGCTATATCCTCCGCGGGGAGCGAGCGGGCCTGCGGCAGACAGAGTCTGACGGAGTCGGAAGTCAGGGATAATCTCCTATTCCGAGAAGCCGACTATAAGAACGAAACGAAGAACTTCGGTCGACGAGAGATAGTACTGTTTATCGGATGAGCGAGACGAAGGTTAATCCAGGCAGACGAAAGCTCTGTTCGGGCCTGGTGCAAGGGAGTTGCAAGCCCTGCCTTGCTGAGAAATAATAGGCTTCTCCGGAAGTCGTGGAAAAACTGAACGGTACCAGCAACAGGGAGCAACACTGCCGCAAACTTTCTCTTCGACCGACTGGTCGACCGACCGACCGACCGGCAGCCGGAACTGTAAGCGGTCCCTAGACTAGCTGCCGGCCCGCGAAGAGGTGGGTCCAGATTTATGATGGCTATTAAAACAGGAGGCTAACGGAGCGCGTCCAGCACGAGAAAAAGAAAGACAGGGAGATACCGGCTGAAAACACACCGATCCTCTCTGTTCTGTGCAGCCTTCTTAAGCACTGCGTTTTGGAGCCACGCTCCATTCGAGCCACGTTCAACTCACGAGAATTCCCAGATCTCCCGCTGGTGAGACCACTGGAGCCGCCAATCCGGCCAAGGCGGACGCGATGGGTCCCTGCAGAGGCTGCTGAGGCCTGCTTAGGTCCTTCCGTTCATCTTCCGGTTCTATGGGGAAGGCGACCGACAAGTTATAACTCCGCTGATACTGCTCGCTGCTTACGCTCGGAGCTTGACGCAACATGTCCTCAAAGCCAGGACACACAAGGTTTAGGACAACTGGCCGAGGAGGACCATGAGGAGGAAAAAGAGGATATATCGTAAACTATCAATACCCCTGGCGACGACCAAAAAAACCAAGAGAAGAGGAATCAACATCGTATGGCAGCAGCGATGATGATGATGATGATGAGGGTGCCGGCGGTGTGCCTCCTCGCTGAAGCTATAAACATAAATACGCTACAAAGAGTTGTAGTACCGCTAACAGCAGCAGCAGCAGCAGTAATCGTCGGCATCTACGTCAACGAATACAGCTCACCGGTAGTAAAGCATTGGTTGTCTTAAACAGCCGTATTAAAAGGTTTGAGGCGTGTCCATACGTGACTCGTCACCATAATATGCAGCAGAGAAGACAAGCTAGGATACATCTCGTATTGTACTCCCGATCCGGATCATAGGGTTTAGTCCGAGACAGACTCTCCGTGACAGACTTTCGCAGAAGTTCGGCTTCGCAGCTTTAGCCGGCTTTACCGTCGTGGGACGAGACGAGTTAGTAGCGTTTGTTCCGCGTACACAAGCCACCTGACAGCGATCCGGATGGCCGGCCACCCCTACGCCCACCTGAAGGGGCTTCCGGATATTGATAGCTGCCGGCTGCGGCGGAGACATTGCTACCATGAGGATGATTCGACCGGCTGCGAGAAGGAGCTCTTTCCGTCGACATGGCTCATCCGCCAGCTCGCCCGCCCGCTTGCTCGCTCCACAGCGACCGAGCGCCGCTCGCCCGCCCGCCAAGCAACCTCCTCACTCACTAATACAGATACAGACTCGGTGTATGACACATTCACTCATACGGACTAAGAAGCGCAGAATGGTCGCCGCCTGCCAATATGGGCACCGAGGTAGATATTGGATCTGAATTCGTGGTTATCCGTGCGCTTCCTAATCGATTGATCAGATGTTACAATCGTCCGATACTCGCCAGATCGGACAACGCTCCCGGGCGAGCGTGACGGCTAGCAAAAAACTCAATTTCGCTCCTACCTGGCTCTTCATTGGAATAACCAATGCGGCTGTTATATCAGCTCGCCCCTACATCCCACAATACTCGACTTGGGGAGCATTTCGCTGTCGCAGGGATACATCCCGCCGGCTCGGGCTGCAAGCCGGTCTGCTGGCTGGCTAAAGCTCCTGAAATCGCGAATGTGAAAGTCTTGCATAATAGATGTAGACTGGAAAACGTATAAGCGAGCGTCCTCGCATAAGGAATGCCGGAGGCGAGCTATTCCTCTATTCCAAGGGGGAGGGCTGTATTCCTTCCCTCAACAATTCAGGGACCGTGTCACGCTGTTCGGCGCTTAGAAGACGTAATTCGTGAGTGCAGGTCTACTATTCCCACATGGCCCAAGCCCCCTAGCAGTGCGTTATTTCCGGATAGCCTCCGGAAAGCCGGTCGTCGGTGAAAAATTTCGCGCTAAATAGAAGTACTCGTCTGACCTGGCTGTTGGCGGAACACTCCGGCGAAATTCGACCCTTTTGCACGCTCAGACATCATTAACGAATGTTGACGCCTATGCTCGCGAGCTCGAGCGAAACTTCAAAACTTGTTTCGAGGGGCCCGTTGTCGAGCTTGACAATCACTCGCGATGATTCCATTTCTCCGTCGGAGCTCATCATCGGAAAAATATGGGAAGAACTAGAGACTCCGAATGCGACAACTGCCTCGAGCTCTCCGAGCCTCAGGTTCGCCGATGTGTTCGGCCGTTATTCAGCGGAATAGGGCTGGAATATTCGGAGAATTGATTTCTCGACTTCGCGCAGTCTGTCTCGAAACATTCCTCCGGTCATTCCTGTCGACTGCTTCCGCTATAGGACATGACCATACGCGGTACGTGTCCGGAAAGCATGGACGGCGGAAAACATCGGTCGTGAATGCAGGCATACATCCAAGCTCGTTCCTCGGTTTGTTCACAGTGAGGACATTTTGAACGAGCTGCCTGTCCGGAGAATTTTGCTTCTAGCTGGGACGGAGACTGTGGTGGTCAGAGCTTCTCTAGTATCGGGAGAACTCTTCGAACTCGCTCTTCGATCGCAATCGTCGCCGTCGTCGACGCCAAGAGTGACGGTTCGGTGCCTGCGTGTCTCGAGACATGGACATATGTTCATACAGCATGGGGTCCGTGGTCGTGATAGAGCGGCCGGGGTATCGGAGGCGTCAGTCATTTCGGAGCTATTTGAATGCTGTGAATATCGCTTCGCCGATACTACGCTTTATTCATCGAGATGAAGGGGAAAAATCTCGGATTCTGCTTTCCGTATCAATATCGGAGCGGACATGGAACGCCTCAAACGATCGTGGTCTTCCGCCATCGAGGGGGGACCGCTCCATGTATATTCCGCTTATTTCGGAGCTCATTCGAGTCAGAAACTCAGCTTCCCGGCGTCAGCCAGACTCAATCATATCCTCCGTAGCCGATTCCGTCTCTAACCTTCCTCGGCCGATGAAGCGAGGCGTTACGGCCCGAGCCTTAGGTTCGAGCCAGTTATGTCGAGCCTATTCTTCACTGACCCCTCATCCATTTCAGTACCGTGCGAGCTACCTAAAAAATTGCACATGAGCTTCAAAGAATCGGAGACCGACGAGGAGTTGCATCTCACTTCGGTCGAGCACGACGTCATCGTTAGCGTCCATTGCGCGCAAGGCTACCAGCTTGAGGGACAGCACGATCTACAGTGCTCTTTCGGACTCTGGGACGCGGTCGTGTTCCCGGAGTGCGTCCCAGGTGCGTAGGTCAAGCCGAGATGAATTCATGGCGTTCCTTATCAGTCGCTTGGAGCGTCGATACGGGCAGCCCTGACTTTTGCTTGAATGAATTCGGCGCGTTTGATCGCGGGTAGGATGTGCATCTCGGCTGCTCGACGGCCGTCCGCTGAACTTCGAAGTTATTAATTTACTGTTGATCGACATCTTCCAGAACCTTGCGAGCTGCCAGTGTTGGAGAACGGATATTATCTAGGGGGGCTTCGACAAGGAGAAAGTCTTTCGCATGGATCTTCGGTTGAGTTCGATTGTGAGATCGAGTACTTGAAGAACAATCCCAGCAAACCGATTAAGTGTTCCGAAGGCCAACTGGTTCCAGCCCCACCCGTGTGTCTCCATCTGGGCAATTTCAATAAAGGTACGTCCTTGGCGGGAGAGTTCTCGATAGGGGGAAACAAAGAACGGAAACGGATCATCAGCAGGTACGCTTGTTCCGCTCCTTGTCGATGTCAGTTCGAACGATTAGCGCACCTAGCTTGTGTGGGTTGCCTCCGTTTTAAATTCGTTCGAGCCGCTACCACAGAAATACAAGTCTGTTTTTGATGGCTACACCGACTTGGATAAGATCGAGTACCGTGGGTTCCGGTCGGAGTCTACTCACGGTCGGTAGCCGGGAATCAGACGTCGAGGCGCGGTCCTGCCCATGGATTGGCACCTGTATCGACAGAATCGAATCGGCCGTCAACTCTCTCGAAAGCATCCGCTACAGCTTTTTCTCTGGGTGTAGGGGCTCGGGAGAGATTTTCCGCTGAAAGTTCCCCTGGACCCGAGATTATTTCTCGAGCGATCGTTGCAGGCCTGTCGGACTTGAAAGCGAACGGAATGCATAACTCTGAATTTCTCGTGCGAGGCCTCTCACGGCGAACATACAAGGGAGGGCTCCCGTGCGATTGGGAAGCTCCTGGCTCTTAGAATTCTCGTTCAGACCTTCTGCTGTTGCCCGTGTTGTCGTTGTCCAGACCCTGTCCTCCGCCCCGCATGAACTGAATTCCAGAGTCTATTACAGACGAGCTGCTCCGTCGTCGGGACTGGAATCCGGACACGAGTGGAAGAAGAAGTTGCTCGACTCCTGAAAGGATTCACCAGAGTCTCGTATTTCCTTCCGAGCAAAATCTTGAAAAGTCAGCAAGGGAAAGTCTCACAAAGGTGGGTTCGGGCATGCTTTGGAGACAGTGTGTGTCCCATGTGCCGATTCCTCTCCATATTCCCAGCCGGGATAAGCTTTTTCGAGTCCCAACCCCTTTTAGCCGAAAGCTTCTTTTTGTTGGCTTTGTTGTCGGAGCCACCGTCTCCTCCATCCGTCCCCCGCCCCCTCAATCTCCACCCACGGTCGCACAGTTCATCCTCAACAAGCCCAGCTGGAAAACTAGACCAACAAAAGAACTCCTTGCGTCCCCCTCTGCTCATATTGTATCCAGCAGTGACCTCACCGAGGGAAGAATAAAAATCGAAGATCTTACCGGCGACTTTGGACTTTTTTTCTGAGGTTATTGAGCCTTGGATCATCCGACGGTTCGACAAATACCTGTGTAAATTTCGACCTTCGAATTTCCGCAAAATCACGAAGCCCCCGACTCCTGCCGGTCCACAATAATTATCTTTCTCGGATCGATGCATTCTCGGATCTGCGAAATCTACGGACGCCAGAGAGGCTAAGGCAAGGATTTCATTATAGATGCAGAAGACGGAGTCCCCTGACTATGTCGGGACACTGCAGTTCCCTCACGGCACCGAAGTGGTTTTTGACTGCATCGAATCGACGCCCGGCGGAGAACGAAATACGTGGAAGCTCCTTTGCGAAGACGGCAACTGGATCGGTCGTCCCGAGAAATGCGGTGAGAAGAAATTCGCTTTCCGATGCTCCCTCAGGGACTCCCTCGGCGGCCTCTCAGTCGGCAATCAGCTTTCCTCCTAAGCGTGAAAACTCAGAGAAGAAGGAGAGAACACTTTCCCGGCTTTAGAGTCAGTCCTAGACAGAATCTCAAGGGGTGCTAAATCTGAGATGGGATGATCGACGGCAGGAGCAGACACAAATAAGTGCGAATGAGCACAAAGCGCCGCCTGTGAAGCGCCGACACACGCTCGGCGAGCGGATGAACAATGACCCGAGGGGATGTGTGAGATAGAGAACCCTCGGAGCCAATCCTGAAAACGTTCTCTGATCCTCTTGTTACAGATCTGAGCAGCTCTCAGATCCCGAAGGAGCTGCGGGCTAACATGACTTGCCACTACCAGCTCAGTGAGCCCAACTTGCTGGCGTTCGAGGGTGATCGTGTCATTGGCGCAGACGAAACGCCCGATTTCCAGCCGGGGACCTCTCTGACTTTCCGCTGCAAGGACATAGGCAAGTACGCCCTCATCGGCAGTGGCATCCGAACCTGCGAATTCGGTGACTGGACTGGAGTCAAGACCTCATGCATCGGACTGAGCCAAGAACATGACTACGCTTGTGAGTGCCCGGAATATTTAGCCTCGTCAATTTGTTCCTTGAAGTCTCCACGAAACGGAGATAGATTCTGAAATCTAATGACTCTTATACTCGCATCCCTATCAAGTGGAGAAGCCGCCCACAATTTTGTTCAGACATCAGCTAGGCCCAGTAGCCCAAAGTAACGACGGTAAACTCATCGTCTGGGAAGGGACCATCCTACACCTAGAATGCTTATGGTTGAGAAAATATGGAACGCCTAAATGGGAGGTGAGAATTTCAAAATCGATGGTAGAATTTCCGTTCCCATGAAAGGTTTCGAAGCCAACCTCCGCGACGAGAATTATTCTTCATGCCCTCGGTGATAGTCAACATAATTTTACTCGATTATCGCGTCGCAGATAAGCCATCAGAATCGTCGTTACGCCGAGGGTTGGACGACGGAACCTGGGCGGGACTCTCAATTGGAATACCGTTTGAGTATTTATCACGCAAAGGACGATGACTCTGGACGCTACACATGCATCACCCCCATGGGTCATAAGCACACCGTGGAGATCGTTGTGAAATGTGAGTGTACCCAAGTAATCGGGCATTGAAGCTGTTCGGACCGAAACTGTCGGAGGTGGAGCAGGATATCTTTTTGAAGTCGCTCGCTCGTCTCAAATTGCCCGCCTGTTGGGGAATGCGTCGTGGATGAGCGACGTATGAGCAAATATAGAGCTACTCGCGGTGACTGACTGGCGAATCCCATATGTTCGACTACAGTGATTTTGATTGCAGCGGTCACTTGTTCCCCTGTGAACGTCTCTGATCCGAGCCTCGTCGTCAGTCAGAACGATACGAGAATGGGATCGATCATAGCGTTCAGCTGTCCAGACGGCCAAAACCTAATCGGTGAAGCCGAGATCGAGTGCTTGCCATCTGGCCACTGGTCGGCCGTTTCACCGCGTTGCCGAGGTAATTAGAATTACGTTAACGTCTGAAGGTCGTTCGCAAGCCCTCCTATCAGCGAGTCATGCATCAGGTCTCCGACCCCGACTGCAATTCCTAACGCGAAACTCGCACAATGAGGGCTGCGATCACACCTGTCACATATGATATACGTATTGTATGCATGTATCGTAGATGAGCTGAGCGCAAGTGATGATGAATAACCAACATGTAGATTTTCCCTGTACAGTGACGGAGTGCCGTGATCTGAGTAAAATGGAATCCGATCTGCTCATCATTGATGTTCTGAGCAGCTCCGTAGGGGCCAAAGCGAGCTTCAGTTGTCCTCAAGGCTACGGGCTCCGAGGCGAGTTTGAAGCCGAGTGTTTAGAGAGCGGTTTCTGGTCGGCCGAGATTCCGCATTGTAAGCCGGTATCGTGCAACGCCCTCGAGCCCCCAGACGACGGCTACATTCTCGGAGCGGGGGTGGAAGGCGAGGTCAAAGTATATCGTGGTGGAGACCTCATACAGTTTTCCTGCAATGCCGACTTCATGATGATCGGCACCGGCATCGTCGTCTGCCAAGAAAACGAGCGCTGGAGCGCGCCGGTTCCTAAGTGTGAGTAGAGTTTTCTTTGATCCCTGACGGCGTATACGTGAATCCTCAGCCCGGGCATGAGCGTCTGCATGTTTCATCGACGCTCTCGACTGCCGAGGGTATCGACCGCAAGGGGGTTCCTCGAAACTGCGCTGCGGGACCGGGATCATGCGGCGTCCGGCGGGAGCACCTTGTTCGGCGGACTGCGTGCGGTACCCGAAAGAAATGGCCGGCTCGTGTCTTCTCGCGGTCTCTCGCTCGAGTTTAATCTCAACCTGGCCAAGCGAGCCCGGACGCGAGGCTCGGGCCGCCTCAGACATTATTTGGTTCCTCGACATCGGGTCACGTTTTTCGATTCTGGGCTAAAACCGAATCTGGGTCTGGCGGTGGATCGTTGGGGAATCCGATGATCCGTCGCTTCAAAAATCACCCAGTGGGCTGCTTCTTAGCCTTGGTGCCTATGGGGCATCTCGACCGTCTTCGCGTGCTCCATATGTTTGAAGATTCGCCCGCAGTCGTAGGAATTTGATTTCGAGCAAAATAGAATTAACAACAGCTGGGTAGATGCCACGTTCATGTAGTTCAGGCAGTCAGAGTCCATGCTCTCAATAGCTTTGAATATGAATTCCGCGTTTTTCCTTCCTCCGGGCCCGAAATCCCTCTCCTGACTCGGAGCGTGGCGAGAATGCTCCTGCGCTTTTATACGTCGTTAGCGTATCGTTTCTCGTATCCTCTCCATCTGAACCACGTATTCAGATGGTATGGGGGGTCAGACAGGATGTTCATAGCTGAAGCCGTATAACGTTTTGGCGGCGGCGGCAGCCGAAATTCTGCCGGAGCTGAGTATCTCATGTATGCATGGGAGTCGGCGATAAGGTACCGTCTCGCGATGCGTGACTAGCACGTAGTTCGCACACTACTGACCATCCGTGCTATGTGCTCGGTTTCTGAGCCGGGTCTCGACCCTTTCCGCCTGCCTGCCTGCCTGCCTCTTTAGCTGTACACTTAACCTTGCCTGACTCTACTCGGCGCTGTTCGAATGAGTCCCCCTTGACTGCGGAGCAGCACGGCTGGACTCGGCCTTAAACCTGGGAGATTGTTGTTTGCAGGTGTTCCGGCGTGCCAGTACCCTCCCGTGGGTGACAGCGGCGCCCGAATCGTTTCCCGAGTGAGTTACTTCTATCGCATTAACGAGACGGTCACATTTGAGTGTCCGCAAGGTAAAGTGCTCCGGGGCGCATCTGTCATCAAATGTGTTGCCAGAGGCCAATGGTCGGCGCAGGTCCCCCAGTGCATCGACACCGCGGCGGCATCTGCTGGGCAATCTCCAAGCGCGCTCGTTGATGCGATGCAGTCGACTGGGACGACGGCTGGACGAAGGGACTAGGAAGCTAAGATGAACCAAAATCCTGATGTCACAACGAAGGGATGAACTGATTGAACTCGTTCGCGAGTTGCATTCCCGGAATTTTCAGCGGTGGAAGGAACGGTGCCGATCGAGTCGGGGCGGGGGCTACACCGCGATCTCACACAGGCACCGGATCCCCCTTTTTTCATATCTATCAACAGTGTACAGAGTTATACATCTCAGCGTTCACCAACCTCGAGGAAGGCACAGTTGGTCGATGAATCAATATTTTACTACAAACAGAAGTTGGTGTGAAGCAAAGAACGATGTGTCGCAGTGCCTTTTCATCTTGAGATCCCATTCAACATATCTCAGCCTGATTGATGATTGATTGATTGGTTGACTGACTCATCATTTCGATTCGCAAAGAAAACGAGGAACAGTTGAAAGAACGGACCGAAGCGGACGGGCGATTCCGGTGGGAAATCAATTGAGCGTAGCTCAGCTTGTATGAGGGACGTAACCTGAAGTCCTCTCGACGAGTTCAGCTTCGATCCTCTCGAGGAGTCGGAAGCACTTCCGATGATTCGTTGAGGGTTTGCGTCTGACTTATCGTAGTCGCACCGAGAGTCGTGATGATTTCCACCAGCCCCTCGGCGTAGAATTCTCCGGGACGACTTGAACTTTTGATCGTCGCGTGTGGCCTTGATTTTTTGGCGTTTTTCTGAACATTCTCCGATGGTCGCATTCCTCAGAGAGCGGACGGGGAATTCGTTCACGGAGCATGCGAGAATAGCGACGGGCTCCCCCGGTACGGATACTTCACTCCGTTCGAACAAGTCACGTAGGTTCACAATGTTGCGTCTGGAATTCAGAATTCATCGAATGTACCTATCATGAACCAAATAAACATGTTTCAGACCGGAACTTCTCCTCCTTAGCCTCGGGAGTCGCGAGCAAGCATCCCGACTCGTTGAGCGGGAGCTTGGGGTCACCTATCGAGGACTAAGTTGTATTATATCGATGCCGGACTGGAAGAATAGACACCGATCCGCCTCCTGATGAGAGGGAGGATTAGAGACAGTAACCCAGTATTAAAGACGAATGACTCTACCTGGCACCAAGATGATTACCCAGGAAGATTCGCAATGCTGAGAGGGGGCGGAAGAGGATGGAATTATTGATATCCGTACACGGATCACCGTGAAAATGACCACTGATGGATAGCTAAGCTCGCTTTGTAAATAAAGGATTATGTTGAATGACCTCCGATGGTTTGTCACTGAAAATCTTTGACATCTAGTCACTCTCGCTTTCGCCTTAGCTACCATGGTTCTTTTCTTTCCATGAATCGATGAGAATTGAATGCCGGGGCTCGCCCGAATGGAGGAAGTCTAGGGTGGGAGGAAGTTGCACCCGGTCGACTTCACTCAGCGAGCAGTCGAAGAAAATGATTGGAAATGAAGTAACTTTGATGTGGATCAAGACTCCGGTGTCGACCGTCGTCCATGGATTGGCCACTCGAAGCCCGTATGACCGCCTCCGCGCGCCGGAAGTCAAAGTTTTGCAGGCTGGAATGAGGAATGTCCAGAGTACGTCGATGTGGTTCGGTGACGATTGCTCTCGCTTCTACAATAGACCGAAAGGCGATAGACTGAGAGCGTCTGACATGAGTCAATCTACACCTCAAATCTGAGCCCGGGCTAGGAATGCGACAGACCTAATCGTTCGCAAGGCATCGCCCTCCAAAATTTCCGTCTTCATCCTCATGCCTTCGGTATCTCATTTTCTCTCATCCTCTCGAAATCGTCCCCTTCCACGAGCCGACCTTAACGACTTCGCTCGATGGAAGAACCAATGGTAAGCGAAGTCTTGGGCTCGCGGTAAGTCGCAGTAATTCCGTTCCTTTCCTCTGATTCTTTGAATGCTCCCGACCTGAATCGCTAAATCTTTCCTGATGACTGGAGCCCTCCACATCAGCAGCGACATTCGGAGAATCGGCGAATCATCGTTCGAGCAGCGACCAATGTTCCGAGAACAGGCGACAGGCGATCGACCCGATTTCCAACGCAGGTCTGGCATCCGATGCAGCGTAAAAAATGACTTTCGACGCACCTTCCCTTGAGCTACCGGTGAAGTTCTCCTCGAAAAATCGATTTTCCGCATAGATAATCGATTCTCGAAATGGATAATTTCACAGAGTCTACATTAGCCACGGACTGCGCATCGTCGCACCGCCGCAGTTATTATCGAGCAGAGCAGGCCCCGAGAATTCACAAGCTCTCCTTTCTGCAACAGCCGACTTACGGGAAGAAAAATGGGAAATGCATGGCTAACATTCGCCAGTGACGCTCAGAATACTTATTTCGAATTCCATTAATGTTTAATATGCAAGTGCTTGGGGCTGCAGGGAGACAAGACCATTAATCAATGATGAGTTCTCAGCACCGAAATGACATTTTATGCTCACCACCGACGCGACGTTCCGAACCACGCGCGGGCTGGTGTGAGGGAATCCGATTGTCTCCCCCGAGGCTTTACTCTAGCGCTCTCAACGCATTGAGGGCCGGACGGGAGAAAGCTTTTGAATGTTTCTTCGATTAGGGCAAGTGGTTGTAGCTTGCCAACGAGCGCAACAACGGCCCCGACCATTATACGAATCACCAAGCTGCAAGCAACAATCACCCGCTCGGGAAAGCTCGATGTGCCCGTCTACGTTTCCGTTCAGCTCAGAATGGAGCGTGCTCCGTCTGGAAAATCGTTTTATTTTTGCTTTTGGATTGGAGTGAATTCTGGCGAACTCTTGTCTCTCCGAAGAAGGTCTACCCAATGTCAAAACAATAGAAGTCTGGATGGACGCTGAAGCATTTTGTGTGAGTCCAGCGAATTATCTTGTCGGTGGCAACAGCGTGTACAATTTAGGGGAAACAGGCGATTTGCGAGAGGTGGCGCCGACGGCGAACGAAGGAGCGAGCAGAAGAGCCTGCTCCGCGTCGTCTTCGTGCTGTTCGGTTAAAAATTATTGATGAAGGTCATGATTGATTCGAGCATGGGCGTTCGCCATATAAATATTCCGCCTTCGCAGCCCATTCCGAAGCGCTGCCTTTTCAAGGCTTTCACGTTCGCCTCGTCTCTCCTCTCTCTCTCCGGTCTCCTCTGGAGCCGTTCTACGGCGCAGCAGTGGCGGCACGCGGCTGGAAAGTAGTTCCATTTCTTCCCCTCCGGAGGGCGATGAAGCAAAACAGAAATTAATTACAGGCGACGGAGGCGTCGGTGGAAGCAAAGATAGAGTATCCTGCGCTCCTTCTCCAATGCTGCTATTGATTGTTAGAGATGCCATGCGGTGACATTGCGTGAGAGGTGCATTTTTCATCCTTGAACCCTTGATTCTTCATCAATGGCTTCATCCAAGACCCCGGGATAATCGACCCAGATTCGCTCCATCTTACCGTGTCACTGGGGATTTTCTAGAGGAAGGGCTACGGGTCACGTGAAATGAGAGCATCTCAACGGGAGATGTTCGGGCTTCGCTAAATTCGCGTCGATTTCGCCGCACTGAATCATCTCGCTTGTGGGTAAAATGCTCCCTACGAACCTGTTCCCGATATCGATGTCTTTGAGCGTGATTCTTTCAGCACGGCCGGCTCTTTGAGGAGCGCGACGAGAAAGATCCTCTATCGAGGGCTCGGGCCTCCGGAAATGAAGCCGCGCCCGTAGCTGCCGGCTCACTCGTGTGCGTTTTGCTCTTCATCGAATAGGTGCGCCAACGCCCACGTCAATCGCCGAACAGGAGCGACCCCTGAAACTGTTGACCGTCCGAAAACTCATTTCCCTGGCTTGTCGAATGTTGTGAGTTTGAGCGGAGAGGACGCATGACAAGACAAATATCCGTCCCTTACTGACTCTTGGTATTCGAGATTCTCTCCGACAGCATTGGGACCTGAAAATCGATCGGTAAGCAGACAGTGGCGAAGTCGGTGTCGTGGGGGGATGTGCCTCTATTTTCGGCATGAGCACTGTGTCCCAGATCAACACAGAAAAATTCCAACGGAAGTAATGCGACCGTAGTGCCGTCCTGTCTGAGGGTACTGAGTGTTCCGAGGACAAGGACTCCCGTCGCTGGCTTTCAGCTCGCGAGGAAATCCTGCCAGTGAAGCTCAATCAATTTCCTCAGGCTGGAGACAAAGCGAGTTTCCGGATATTCATCGGTTTAACCAATGTATGACGTCTTCTTGGACAGACAAGGAGGAGAGCCCGGATGATCTTCGAAATTCCATCTCAGAGCCATCGATATCCTTCCGGGTTCTCATCGTGGGCATTCAGAACGATTCTGAATTTCGATCGGTAGTCGTGGTTCCTTGAGATTCTTCCACGATTCCAGCAAAATTAGGACGTCCTGTATCAGACGCCCTTCCATATTAGAACATCACCCCTTCTAGTCGACCGAAGAGCTTGGCAATTCCGTCCTGCTTCTGATGCCTGGCACATGGGAAGAAACTTCGCTGTCTCGCTCTTCCAAGTTCTAGTCCAACTTCCAACTCCGTAGTCTGAGAGAGGGCGCTCTCGGGCGATATCGGGTCGGATTAGCTCCGTACCGGGTCAAGAGAAACATTGAGTGCAGGCAAGGGTGCAGGGGTTCCGCACGAGAGAGTTTCACACTTTGAAGTCCCTCGTCAGCAATCTTCCGTTCGTTTCCCGTCGGTGGCCTCGTTCGTTTCCTCGCGTTCGGCCCGCTCCCTGTGTGCGCCGTAGGCTGGCAAGTACTCGCCAACATCTCCGGCAGCAGACGGCTAGGTAGGGGCTCACCAACCCGTCCACCTGGAGAAGAGACACGCGATGGCAGGAGCAGCGAGTCGAAACGTCTTTAAAAGTTGGCATGGTCGTGATCGAGGATCCAGTCGGTCGCACTCGACCGAGTTCCAGGAAGGAAGGAAACTTCACTCGAACCGCTGGTATTGCCGAACTTGCATCTCCTGGTCGTCGATGAACAAGGGAGAGTTCCGGGAAAAAATCGCTTCTGATCCATGCTGGATTTTTCGAGTTCGGATGCGTACATCCCGCAACAGATTCCGGCTACAGCGAGACAAAAGATGGGGGAAACGAGCTCGGCGCAGTGACCCTTACCGGGGATCCGATATCGTTCCGAGGCTGCTATCGTTGGTCCCGATGAAATTACTCGCTGACAAGACACTCGCGCAGTACACGCGGCCGGCACAGCTTCCAACGAGTTGCAATCGACACCTGAACATCAAGCGGTGACAAATGATTCCGCAGATTCCCTTTCGCCGAGCTGGGAGGTCTCCGGTATCCACTCGGGGCAGCGGCAAGGACGAACGAGCTGGGGGCTCGGTGCGCGCTGCCCGGCGACCTGAGGTCCCTGGTCGAGGCACAAGACTGGTGCTGGGGGCTTCGCGCGCCATGACGCCGAAGCGGGCAATGAAACCCAGTAACGTACCTAAGCACGCTCTCCTGTAGCACACAAGTCAGCCACGAGAGCACACGGGGCGAAGTGAAAGGGGGGGGGGGGGAAAGGGCTCGCGCTCGGTCTCTCAACGGCAGGGCAAGGAACAAACGGAGGAACGAGCGGCCACGGTAGCCGCACGGTGTAGGATTACCTCCATCTGTCTTGGGTTCCTTGGCGCGGCTTGCAGAACGTGAGAACAACGAACACCTTCCATAGTCCGCCCCGGCCTTGCTGAGTTGTCCTCCCAGCGGCTACAATCGACCACACGAGAGATTGCAGCACTCCAGAAGCGAGGTCGATGGAGGACCAATCATTGTATATCGGCCCGAGCACTTCATAAACCAGGATTCTGCAGAAGAGCCAGAGACTTCACTTGGAATTCTGTGAACAATTCTTACGAAGCTCCGCTGCTGGTCACTGGGCCTCATGGTATGGCTCCTAGCGTACATCGGAAGTCTCAGCTCATAAAATTTATTATGGCATCAGGGGAGCTCGGCATCGTCTATTAAGAGCGATCAGCCTTCCTTTCACTTGGGTGTTCCTTATTCATCTTCCCCGTGCCGGACGGTGAGGGATTGAGTGATGTCATGTGATTCCTGCTGTTCCGTGAAGAATTCGTACGCACGACAGGCCACGAACGCGCCAAACACTCACGAACCGTCGCTGGGGTAATCATAAACGCTCAAGTGACATATTTGATGCACGAATGGATCAACGGGCTCGAGATTTTCCCGCACTTTCCTTCTCTGCACTTTGCAATCGAATCGATTTCCATCGATCTTTCTCTATCAGATCCAAAACGGAGCTCGAAGTATCCATTCGGGTCGCGTCCGACTCGGTACTTTCTGAACCCTCGCGACTCATCTTATCAGAGGACATATCGATCGGATCGGATGATCGCTCATTATATGCTGGTGTCAACAAATTCTCCAAGTCTGCACCCTTCGGATTCGGAGCGACGCTTTGATGGCCTATGCTGCTAATTGAAATTGAGGCACCTAGCTCTAGTTTCATCTGAGCCTATGTGTCGATCCCTGCTACTCGTTGTGTCCATGATATGAACGGTATCTTGCGGTGCCTAAGCCTTGCTTGAGTAGAGTCACATCCCTCGGACTCACACCTCCTTCTTGAGAAAACGGACTCGTGATCTTCAAATAATGCGAGATCATGAGTTTTCAAAGTGAGTGTACGATGCTCCGAAGCTCCGCCGCCAATCTCACTGGACTCTTCTAGAGTCTTGCCGGAGGTCCCCCACGGGGTCTGGTCGCGCGAATCGTCGCAATTATTCCGGTTTCAAGCATGCACTTGTCCAGCGCTTTCGCCTTCAAATCAAAACTTGCGGTCTCTCACGCTTACATCAGATCGAATCCTCGAGGAATCGTGCCGCGAGTTTATTCACGGCGACGTCCCGGTATCAGTATACAAAAGGAATGGCTAAAACTTGGTTACACAGGTGAAACTCGTCACGTGGAGAGTTGAGCGAAAATGGAGTGCGGGCCGTGGGTATTGTAGAACTGCGGGCGAGGATCGAATAGACAAGAAGCTGCTTTAGTTCACGGAACCCTCAAATCAATCCGAGCTGTCGCTTGATGAAGGCGGACACTATCTTCTGAGGACGATCCTGGAACTCCTCCAAAAGGGCCTTGGGAGCCAGAATTTGGTCTCCTTCTAGTCGGTCGACCAACGTCACACACACCATGGCGAATTTCACTTTCGTATGAGCGCAGAGAGCCGCGAACACAGATGATTCCATTTCGATGTTAACTACACCCATATCTCGCAATTTCTTCACAAAATCCATCTTGTCGTCCAATGTGTACTCGCAGATAGCACCATCAACACGAGCTTGCGCCTCGTAGAAGTCGTTGGCGCACATGGTTTTACCAAGAACTGTATTGAATGAAGGATGCGCATCATGACCGGCTGCGCGGATACTCTCGGCGAGGTTTCGATCCAGAGTCATTGGCCGTTTGACGACTTTGCCGAGAACGTGGAACTCATGAGTTTCCTCGAGTAAGTCCGTCAGGATCCCACTGCTGACTACGACCGAGCCGGGCTCGACTCCGATTCCTCCGCTGGTTCCGATCCGTATCACGATCACATTTTCGCATTCCGCATACATCAGAAGTTTTAGAACTTCGTGCAGCAGAATCGATGCCGAGGGAGCTCCCATGCCATGACTCACCGACAGGACAGGGCCCACCTTGAACATGGCGTAGCGCTGTCCCAGACCAGCGATGTCGTAAATATCCGCCCCAGTGGGCAACTCGATACCCAATTCAGTTTTGATGTATCTCGCAAAGGCTTCCATGCGAGCAGGGGTGCCACCCATGCAGACGAAGCGTAAATCCGAGAAGAGTTTTTTGAGGCCGTGCGACTTCGACAGACCAATATGGTAGAGGATGTCGTTCTGACCTTCCTTGTTGAGATGAGGATTATCCAGATGCACTCGGCCGTCCATCGTAGACGATTCCGATGAAGCCACACGGCTGTGTGTCACGGAAACTCTACACGAGCAGAGGGGATACGGTCGTCGTCACCGCAGTAGCCGATAACACCACGAGACTGGGCGAGACGACGTCTTTCGCCTCCGCTCCTCGCCGGCTCTGCGTTGAAGAGTAATGCGAGACCGAGCATCACTATCGGATTTATTCCAAAGATTACTCTCGCTGAACTCTATCAATTTGTGGATTTTCCTCGCTAGTGACTCCCCTCTATTTCGCGCCGTTCGCCGGAGTGTCCCGGGCCCGGCTTCCAGTCTTGACCAAGCCGTCGAAATGGCGTCTCGCTCCGAGGACCGTCTGCTCTGACCGCGGGTCGCTCGACGGATTCATTGTCCCGCGGGTCTCGACGCGAGTTAGTATGATTTGATCATCGAGGGCATTTTTCTCCAAGCTGCACCTCTGACCCCGATATCGAGAGATAATGTCAAAAAGCAAGAAGAATGTGTGATGCTTCCCTACACCACTAATCACTTCGTTCACCGGAGAGCGGGCATTTTTCAATGCCTCCATTCTCTCCGGCTGCGAATTCCACACAGAAGCAGCAAGGCAGGCTCTCGCATCCTCTTGTCCGGATTTCTTACGTCCGCGCTCCCCTGCCGTCTGCTTCGCCCCCTTCCCCCTCCCGATTACTATCCCTCTATCTGACCCCGCCTCGGAACCTATCTGTTTAGTGAGAAGCCTTATTCTTCTTGAGATCAAACCATCGTCAGGAAATCTCCGGGTGTCCATTCGCGTAAGCTTATCAGCTTCTCGGATGCAGCCCTCCCCTGTGAGTATTCGGCCTCTTGACGAGTCTATCGACTGGTCTGATGTCCCATTGTTTCCGAACCAATCAAATGAGCATTGCCTCCAATGTACAGAGCTCCCGACATGTTGATGTGCGGCTTGTGACTGAGTTCCGATGAGGAAAATCGCGAAGGTCGCAGGAGACTTGCTCCCTGAGATCCCGCCATACTCCCATCTAGGAACTCTGTCAAGCATCACAGACTCGTGGAAAAAACTCAAAGTAGCTGGCAGCAGTCTTTAAAGGAACGATAAGGTGAGTCAAGCATGAGGGACCGCGGAACCCTGTGGTACAGCCCTGCCCACAGCAGGGACCCGCGGCGTTCGCGGCACCGTAGGCGGTAGCAGCAACAAGTCGAGGCAAGTAAACCTTAATGGTCCATAAAAAGTTACATTACCCCGAACATACGGGCTTACGATAATGTTGACATCAGGCGGAATGAAGAGAGGGAGTCTCGAGTGACGCTGATACTTCAATGCCTCGCTCATAGGACCTTATTTCGACGATGGACTGTGAGATGATTGGAGACGACCTCGCGCAGGTCGTCCTCTGAAGAGAGATTACATTGATTCCAGATCATCCTGTATGAATATGTGACAGAATCGTACATCTTCGGATGCAATCAAGATGCGCGCGCTCGCTCGAATTCGGCTCTAGCGATGGGGAACGCCGATATACGACATCGTGCTTTCAGCGAGAGGCCGGACTCAATTTTGATACGGATAAATTCTGAGAATGAAGCCGACAACCGATTCCGGCGCGACCAGGGCAGGCCCATCGGTATGGCCGTTCGCTGGGACTTGGAAAGTACCTGATTGGAATCAAACGAAAGAATAATTATTGAGAATGAGACCACGGCTATTGTGTGAAGAGAATGCCCCTCATGTCAAAATCGCATTTTTCGGCGGCTGATCATATTCTCGCCCGCTGAGTCTGTTTCCACCGTTCATTCTCACCAGAATAATGTCAGCCGTTCGGGGACGAGTTCAAGTAGATACAGAGCACTCGTCGAACGGAATCCTCTCCTTAGGGCCTCCTCCTTCGGGCATTCCTATACCCCCGGATACGATATCCGCGTATAGTTTTCCCCGATGGCCTTTTTCCTGGGAATTCTCGGTGCAGAGGAGCGCATCCTGGCTGGGGCGGTGCTGACGGCATGAATGTCACGGACGAGAGTTCTCCCTTGCTGGTTCGCTATCCCTCAGGTTCCCCCTGTCGATGTGACCTCTTTGATACAATCGTGGTGGAGTTCCACGTCGAGCCTCCAGTGATTCTTCAGTCATGGATGCGAGGAGATCCCGAATACCGTCAAGCGACACTCGGAGCATGGAAATCAGCATGGGTTTGGCACTGATGCACGGATCAGCAACTGCATGGGAATGCTCATTGACGTCCCATTCCTGCGAAAGTCCTGATGAGACCGATGATCTCGCATCGAGAGACTCCAAATTATTTATGCTTCATTATTCGATCATTTCTTTTCAATTACCTACCTAGGCTCTGATGACACCGTCGTTACGCTGAAAGTCTGGGGACATTCTTAAGCCCACCAGGAATGAGCGATCATCCGAGTGAATACGGTATGAGAGTCCTCGCGGTGTCGTACCGTTGGGAATTCCGGTCGCTGTAGCCTGTCGCTCGTTCTTTTCGACTAATTAGTATTGATCAAAAAAACAACGGCTGTCTAATAAAACGCTCTTCCATCGGATTTGTGTACTCGGAAGCTAATCTGCGCTTGCCCCTGTCCGTCACCCCCAGGGAATATGTCAGAGAATAAACAAAAAATGTGCGTAGACAGCGATCGACTCGACATTGGAGATCGCGCACTAGTCTGTGCGGAACACCATGTCGAGCGCCGAAGCGAATCAGCGGAAGGTCAGGAAACATCAACGTTGAACATCGAAAATTCGACACATTGCCTGGCTTGCGGGCAACGGCTCCGTTCAGCGACGACAAGATTATTGAAAATAAAATTACACCGCCCAAGGCAAGATCAATATAAATATCGTTGCCGTACCCTTGTCCTTCCACCCTCCATTCCATCCCCACACTGCCCCGCAGTCTTTTCTCGCTCGCATCGAGCCCGCATTGCGCTCGGGGGCGCGACGAGAAAAGTTCGCAAGGCGGCCGCGGAAGCGTCGACGACGGCGGCGGCAGCCGAACCGAGAAGCGCTGGAGAAGGCTCGGCGAACTTGACAAGCCAGTCGACAAAGGTGAAGGCAAGCGGAAAATGAACATTGACACAGAGCAACTACTACAAAAGCTTCTGAAACTTTGGAGTCGAGTGCGGTCGCCGGTCGAGGTCTGTCGGTCGACCCGGAACTTCCGCCTCGATATCGTATTGAATCATTCAAGTCATTTATATAGACTTTTACCGGGTGGCGTGCCGAAATCCATCTGGTTGACCTGCATCCCGCGGCGGAGAGCGACGCATGACGCTTGTAGGTCCGGAGGATGAGCTCCACTAGCCGGTCCCGTTGCGACCACCGCGCCGACACAAGCGTGCGGGGCCCGAGCTTGTTCCAACCCGATCCCCTTTGCTCTCCAGATCCGTCCACTCAAAGGAAACCCTTTCAATGGATTTCGGCTTTCAATGGAGCTGGAACGAACGAGCTCCGGAAAATAATAGCGGATTGTAGCGTAAGACTGGATTGGAGTCTCCGTTAAACAGTTCAGCACGCGACGACGAAGAGGGTCCCGGAACCTGGGTCGACCGAACGAGTCGGTGGGCGATCGGCAACATCACGAATCGCGACCACGTGCGACATTCACGGAACATCACGTCGGTTCTTCGACCGAGCAATTGACGAAGTGACGAGCATTCGTTTTTCGTGGTTCTGAGCAGGAGCCACTCATCATCTATGATGCCATTTAGCGCATTCAATTTTTCTGACGAAGGGCCTCATGATCCATGAGTTCCCGCGGGTTAAATCATAATTCCGCCCGCGATACTCAGACTTCGAATGACTTCAGCTTCCTCCTCCCCTTGATTGAGTCCTCGCCTCCAGTCTTCCAATACACTGACCCCTTCGCCCCGCGCATATCGATTCGGGTGCGCTGCTGCTCATACCACTCACTGTGGTTCGATCATTCATTCTACAGCGACTGCTCTCGATGGAAAACTTGACGCCAATGCCCGGACCGCGGACAACTACCGCGATGATGTGGAAGGGCTCGTGCAGTTTGCAGCTGGGGGCGACAGTTAGCTAATTGCAGGCTCGTAGAAGGTGAAGAAGTGTTGGCGACCGTTGGAACGGCTGGAGCAGCATTCACAGTTGTTTATTCATTGGAGGAAGCGTGCATTATCGCTAATAGCTCGGCTTTCTTTTCGTCGTCACCTCGGATCCCGTTAGCGAACGGCGGGACCTTTCCTTCCCCTTCCCCCGTCGCGTCGGTCGCTCCCCGCTCAGTCCTTGTGGGGGTCATCATCTATTTCGAACAGGAGTTGTGCGGAAGAGGGAAGTCTCATCACAGAAATAGATAGACGGTAAGGTATATGGCGAGGCCTTCTATCGTTCCAGCTTCAGGAAGAAACTCATCGGGGCCAGGATGACGTCTGCGATACCCGCAATCAAAATGCGAGTACAACTAAGCTCGCCGAAATAGGAGTTGGCGATCTTCCCCAACTTCGCAACTCGCTCCGAGCTCACCGGCGATCGAAACACGGCTGCGAGTTTGGTAGAAAATCCCTTTTTGCGAGAGCAACCTCACTCGAAAACAGACTTTTGACCTTCAATTCCGCGTTTTCATTCGGCCGATTCCTACTCCGAACAGTTGAGTCCGCCGACAGGCTTCAGGGCATTGAGAGAGGTTATGAAGGAAAGGTTCAAGTTTCCATCGGCGTCTAACGTTCGAAAGATCCGAACCCTGGGACTCGTTTAAGGCGCTCCAACCTGAACTCTATGTGTGAACCTGAGGAGGAAAAGACGGGTCACAGTGTGTTTCACGCCCGTGGATTTTCTTCTATTTAAGGAGGAGTGACTCTGAGCTAATTCCATTTCAAAGCGTGAAATCGGGATTCTCCTCCTGATTTCAGTCAGAGCGCTCCCGGGGTCAGCGTTGAGATTCCTGAATTCACGAGGATTTCAACAAAAAGCATCTCGACTGAGCTTCCCAGAATCTCATCTCGAAGGCCCATGCAGCTAACCGAGCCGCCCATTTTCCGTCGTCTTCTCCAATCTTATTGGATTCAGTCGTGATTAGTGAGATAACGTAGAAGCTGGCGGATACTCTCGAACAGACGCTCCGCGAACTCCAAATCATTCGATACTTACCGACAAGATGACTTCGAGGAGCGCGAGGAGTCGATGCGGATAATCAGGGTTCATCCCAGGAGCTTCTTCCAAGTAAGTCTCACGGAATCCTCTTCTGGGGGAGACCTCCATCCTCTCTCCTGCCGGGTGGCCATCGGAGCGCCCCAGGCCGAACCTCTATCGCAACATCCGCTCGGGAACGGCTTTCGAATTGATTGATTTCTCGAGATGATTCCATCGGGGTGAAGCTACGCTTACGGACGAGCGCTGGGGATCACAGATATCGTCCTCCCGGAGTTTCCTTCATGGGGAGCCATGATGCACTTGTTCAACCCCAGAAGGCGAGAAATGGCGTTATTCAGTTTCCTTTATTCCGGGACTGGTGTTTTCCGTGTAACCGTGTCTGTGCTCGCTGCCATATCGCCCTCGGCATTCTGTCCCCGTGAACGTCTGAAGTCCTACTGTAGCTGAGCGCGGAACCATTATTATAAAGTGATAACCGGAATGAATCCCCATCAGGCAACTGGTGCCACAGTTCCCCTTTTTCCCGTGAGGGGCCGCGTGTCTGACCGCGCTGACCAGGAGAAAAATTCGGATGGGAGGAAGTACTAGCTTGCCGGAGCCGATGCCATGCCCCCACACACGAGACCAATCCTCCCGCGATGACGTGAGAGCTTCAGTCAGGCAAGCGGCAGACACAAAAGCAGCGAGCTCTACAATTCCGCACATCCATAGAATGAAAAAATGAAACATCCATCGCGCACCGAGTGTCCATACCTGCTCTCCCTCTCGCTCGATGTCCTCTTCCATATAGATGTTTCCCGCTTTGCTGCAGCGGAAAATCGACGTCTCACGCGCGATCCCGCGACAACCAGCGGAACAATTGGGAACGCTACGGCTCGATCCGGAAATGGAATATCGATAAGCTGGAGGTAAATACCCGCGTTTCCGTCGAGACTGCAAACAAGAGAAACTTATTAAGACCGAGCCTCAAGTTCGAGAATGAGTGAGTCGATGTCTCAGAATTCCGTCTTCGCTCCGCGCGACACCTTTTTGATTCTCCAACTCGCTCCGCCTCTCGATCGTACACGGGGCTTTATCTCGGTTTCTTCTTGTCGGGAGTCTCATCATTAGGTACAGTTCCGATTACACGACCCTCGCGGATCTAGGTGCCGTTGGCGAATGCAGCTCTCGATCTCTTCTGTCAACTTTCTTATCGAGAAGCCAGTATATAATCTCGGAATTGGGCTTCTCTCATTCATTGGCCTGGGAACCCTCATTGAAATGAGTCGTCATTCTCGGTGACCCCTGAAGAAGATCGCAGACTGACACAGATGCGATTGGATAACCCAAGTTGACAGCTCTAGACTGGAAATGCGGTGGAGCTCGCTCTGTTGGGTAAATGATAATCAATTCCGACGCTGCGACCGCCGTTGGAAGTAGAGAATTCGCGAATTCTAAGAACACATAATATACTATACTCTACGGACCCGAAAGCGGCTCATCGCTCTCGGCTCCGTCGAGCTCAAGGAGAAGGCAACGATGCCGGAAGGGGCGGTGGAAACTGATCGAAAGCCAACGGAGTAAAAACGGAACGGGGTCTCGCGAAATTAAGAAAGTACAGGTGTGCGGATGAGAGGCGACGGTGAGATGGGAAGAGCTCGTATGAGGAAGGCAGACTGAAGCGGCGCGTTTCTCGGGCTCCGCCCGTGTTCTCTCGCGTCCGCTCGTCTATTCATTCGAACACCTTCTCTAGAATTGCTCTCGGTTTTCCATTAACGTTTCGTCGCTCCGTTCGCACTCGAAATTTGTACGTTTGCGTTTCTCTGCGGCTGTAACGTCGAGCTCCCGCCGCACGAAGTCGACGGCTTACCGTTGGCTGACAGCCCCGCGTGTGGCAGGACGGGCGGGCGGGCGGGCGGACTGACTGACGAAGCGAAGCTCACTCGCTTGCATCTTCTGCATCCTTCCGAGTGAATAGCCGTTGATTGCATAGAAGAGACTCGGAGACGGAAGAGTCGGTGGAGCTTCTGCTCGGTAATCAACTTGTTCACCCAGAACTGAATTCCTCTTCGATTGGCCGGTCGACTGACTGTCTCCGACGGTAGCGGGGCGGAATTGGAACACAGCAAATGAAGAGTTTGCGGAGGTGGAGTCGGAAGTAAGAAATCTCGCTCCGACTTTATTCCAAAGACTCCGTGATGAGCCTCCGGGGCATGGGCTGCGGAAGAGTACATCATGCTCCGAAATCGAGGGAATAAGTACGTCGAGAACGTCATCGATGCAATCGGTCAGACGCCCACTCCGACTTGATCCTAATTATTCATTATTTCACTATGAATAAATCGACGAATAATTGGATCGTAGATGCGAAAAACCATAATGCTTCTCACTGACGCAGCTCTTGGAAATCCGTGAACGAAAACGGGAATTTTCGTCAAATATCAAGAGACCCCGGGAGATGCGCGTGGGATGAGTGTCTAGAGAGATTGCGGCAATGTGAGTGAATTCGATCGAGTAACCCTGAAACTGTAAGCGTTTCCGAGATTGCCCGGTATATGGGAAACTTCCTCACCATGTAGGGCTCCGCATTCGGATCGGAGTTCTGGACATAGGAAGGATCGCGCTCCTTGATGTTTGTCGCTACCGCGAGGCAATCATCTATATTTTAAGTGACATCAACGGACCTACTTCGAGGCGATCTGCGTGCTCTCGGGTCTGACGAATGCTGTGCTCCTGTCCCTACGAGACCATGCAGTCGCCCGACAGTGCACCAGGGGATACGATTACCGAAAACTGAGTACGGCTAATGAGTCATACGTGTGTCAGGGCCGCCCTCTCCGAGGTGAGTAGTGTCCAACCCAAAATATCGACAGAGACTCATAGGCCACAGCCTTCCTTCGGCGTAGACGTCAGTCGGTGAGACGGCCAGCCAGTCAGTTTGCTGACTAGCGTTTAGAGCTAGACGTTCAAAAGCGGGCGTCTTTGCTATTCGAGTTTGAGTTGACCGAGCCGTCCAGCCGCTGAAAACCGTGATTGTTCTTTTCGTGGATATGGGAGACGGCGCTCAGCTGGTGGTCTTGGAGCGGGAAGAGCACGAGATTCCGTGGGGTTTCAACGTGGTCCCCTGCCCCGATGGAGTTGCACGGATCACGCAGGTGAGCCTCCTCTGGACCTGTGCCGAAGCTGTAGCCGCGTAAAATCATCGAATGAACCGGATGAGTTTTCAATCATATCATCGATATTTGTGGAGGAAATGACACCATCTGACTGCTTGACATGGAGGATGAATTCGGGCGCCGATCAGACTTTACACTTTTCCTGGTTGAAGCATCCTGTGTTTTTCTTGGTTCAGGTTGAACCAGGGAGTCTGGCCGAAGAATTTGGACTCTGCGATGGCGATCGTGTTCTCCAAGTCGGACGGATGAAAGTTGATCCCCGTGATGGCCTCAACCTGAACAACATCAACATGCTTCTGAGAATGCCTACACCTCAACTGGAGATCGTGGTACTGAGGCAAGTCCACATCAATTAGGAATTATTTGGACACTGCGGAAAATCAGGGAATCTGAACACCACCGTTTCCCGATTCCCACGGTTGATACAAAGCATCGCGTATCGCCGTCATCTTTCGCGGAGCTATCGGCTGTGCTTCAGTCTCCCACGCGAGTATCGGAATCGGAGTGTTCCCGGGAACGAGAAGCACGTTGACGTCGCCCGTGCCGTCGACGATCCGCTATCATAAATTTCAGTTCGGGCAACGTTCTCGCTCTATCTATACCAAGCCGTGGCACTCGATCCATCTTGAGACGTCGATTTCATGTCGGAGACGTGTTCGCTGATGAACCCGTTCTGATCACAGGCTGCATTCCAATAATAAACATAAATCATCCTTATCATATCAGAAACGGCACACGCTCAGTGTTCCTCTGCGGCCGTGCGAGCATTAATCACGCTTACAACAATATTCTCAAATTGTCCAGTGATTCACTTGGTGCCAGCGAATCTCGAGTTCGTCTTCATGTGGCGTGTGGGCTCGAGATCGCTCGCTTTTCATCTCGTCCTCTTCCAGTCTAAATATATTTGACGGGCTCTCCGTGGATGTTTCCTTCGCAAGATGATAACGGGAACTTCGGAGCTCGTTCCGATCGAAACGGCTCCCGCTCCGACTCTATGTGACTGCCTTGTTCCGGACAGAAAAAACGCTCCGATTGGAACTCCCGCAGAACACACCCGCACTCCATTGATGTTCCGCCAGAATCACGCGCGGCCCTTTTGCTCGCTTAGTTTAAATATAGGAACTCCGTTCACCCTCTTTGTGGGTCTGCCAGTCAGTCGTCGTCGCTTCTGGCAGGCTGTGAGCGAGCCAGGGTTAAGAGCGGTGGTGGTACGCCGCGCGTGCACACATCACCCTTCCTCGCCTCTAGCCTCTTGCTCCCGTGAGTCTCTGGTTAGTGGACTGTGTGTTTGTGGTCAGGTTCCTCGCGCAGCGTGCGGATTTAACGTTCGCAAATCATCATCAGCTGTGCTTGTCCTCCAGGTTAGCACACCGGTTTCTCATTAGAAAGATTCACAGTCTGATCGATAGACGGGACAGTCCCGAGTTTGTTTCGGCCTGTGAAAAGCGCTTTTGCTATCGGCCGCCGCCGCCGCGAAGACTCGGGAATTCGCCCACGGCGAGAAGGCCGGGGTGGCCGGCTCGCCTCGCGAGGTTTTTCCCTCCTGCGAGGAACTTCAACTTCCCAATGGTATTGAAGGCGCGGAATTCCGTCTTGTGATTTGTGACTTGAACTCATATATTCTCCGGTATCGAACATCTCAGGCTTCACGATCGGTCGACTGCTCAGAGGTCGATTCTGCGTCTCGAAGCATCCGGATATCTCTCGCGACCTGTGAGCTCCGGCTAGAGAGTGCAGCCGGACTGGTAATCCGGGCGACCCATCGCCGGGAAATTCAGATACAACCTCAAGGTCCGTTTGCGCTCTCGTGAAGAGCGAAAAGACTCGCTTGATTCTCCACGTACAGTAAAACCAGTTTTCAAGATCAAATCGAGTAGCGAGTGGGTGTGCCAGAAAAGATTCGGTCCCGAGAACGAGCTTCGAAGCCTTCACTGTCAGGAACGAGGAAACTATTCCCCGCGGTGTCTTACGCCGTTGCTCATTATGGTTAGGTCCGTAGCCGGTCCCTGAACAAGACTGAAAACACTCTGTGACAATGTTGATCACAGCGGTCCACCCGCTCTCGGGGCGAACTTGTTCAAGACGACGACGACAGCGACGGGAGCTCAACAAGACCGCTGCTTAATGCTCGGATATTCCCGAGCTACAGGCTCAGGGACTGCGCCGAGACGCATTGTTGAGTAATGTATGCAAGTCGAAAACGAAGTAAATACTGTGGGGAAGGGGAGCGGTTCCTATTTCTGCAAGGAGATACCTGTTTCACCAGAGAGGTTTTTTGTGGGGTGTCGGGGAGCTTGGCCGAACGGCGCGCTCCAGGAAAACTGATCTGAAACTTCGACTTTACCGACATCATCGCGGTCTTATCTCACCTAAGTTGGATTTTTTCCCAGGGACGATTTCCTCGATCGGAATCTCGGTCCAGACATTCCCAAAAGGAAATTACAAGAGTAAGTTTTTTGGTCACTGTAGTTCCTTCCCTGCAGGGGACTGTGCTTCACGCCTTGAGACGGAGGGCAGAAATGCTCTCATTCTGACGGGATCGCCTCCGCTTGAAATGAAAATCCCTCCCGGTTCGGAGGCTCATCTCCAATGGATTCCCGGACTCGATGGTCTTATTTTCCCCCGAGATTCGCGCTCATACCTTCTGCAATGACCTCTTCGGACATCGAGAGTATCCCGGAATTCCGAGCGAACTTGCGAATTTGTTTCCCAATCTGCGAGCAGCACTCGAGTATCTGATGCCCCTCTGTTTCTTGAAATAGTTGCTCGGAGAGCTCGACTGTCCAAAAGGGGAGCTCGCACCGAGCGGACAACAATCAGAGCTTGTTAAAAATGAGTCGATGTTTCAGATTCCACCCGCTACCTCGAAACCAAAGCGAAGACGACGAATCAGCCGACGAGGACGACGAGGGTAAGCGAGCGACGGTTGACTTGGTCAAACCGAACAGGCAGACAGGAAAACAGTCGGATCGAATCAAAAGATTTTCGTCAGACAGTCAAACAGACTAATTAACTAGCTCAAACCCACGGCGGGCGGCAATGTCGTGCGCTTCTAGTGCCGGGTTGGGATCCGGAGCGGGATCGAAGAATCAGTTCGATGATAATCGGGCCATGAAATGTTTATTGATTTAATTTACAAGGTCATCATGAGTCCGAAAATGTCGACCATTGTCGATACGACAAAGGTTCGACCTATAACAAGAAACCATTAGTTCGTCCACTGAGTTCTTGGGCTTTGACGAACTGTTTATGAAGTGCTTTGTGCAGGGCGACTCCGATCTCTTGAGCCAATTGCAGAGCTTCTATCAGACTGTCTGGATGAAGACTTCCCACGCCGGTCTTCATCGTTGTCGCCATACGACCGTTCGGAGCAATTGCACAGCACATGTTCACCGTGGAACACTCGGCCTCCTCCTGACTGACGTCAACGACGAACTGGGATCCGATTTTCGATAGAGTCACGAAGCACGGCACGTTTGCGATGGCTAGAGGCTCTTGTGTGTGGGGATCATCAGATACTTCGATCTCCGGTTTACCGTCTTCTCCGATTGACACAGTCAGCTTCGGAATGCGCAGATCGTAAAGCGCGGCTTTAACCGCGATCGAAACGGCATCGTATAGACTCCCGCCGAGTTCAAGGATCAGAATGTCGACGAACAGAACCCAAACTTGTTGGTTTTTCACTATGCACAGCGAGCTCAGGTCGAGGAAGCGCTTCGATACGTAGGCCTCTGCCAGTGCTCCAGCGATCTGCTGGCCGAGTTCATCACCACCGGTACCCTCGAATTCCGGATCCGCGTTAGCCGTCAGATCGACGAAAAATTCTATGCGACCCCTATCAGGCGCGGCGTGATCCGGGGCCGCGATTTCCGCTTTTATACCAACCAGTACATCGGTATTCGCGATCCTCACATGCGATGAACCACTGCAATTTGGCGCAGCACCGAGCTCTAACTCGATGTGCCGGTAGTCGAGACAACCCCGTCCGTCGCACCGGAGATTGTCCTCCACTCCGTGAATGATGAAAGTCTTCTCTGAGTCACTGACGGCTAGATTTGCCATCACGCCAATCTGGTCAGGAATATATTGGAATCAGGCTACACTCCATAAGAGAAGTTCTCCGAGCATGTGACAAACACTCGTGCCGCGCGGCCGAGTAGTTCCAAACAAAAAGCATAAATATGAACAACGTGATGACTGTGATCTTTGACTGCAGATGGAAAGCACTCCGGGCGCCCCTAGCGGAGTCGCCGACCTGCCGGAAGAGCCAGCGGAGACAGCGGCGAATTTTCGGACTCCAAATGATTCTCGAGCCTGGAGGATGCACGATACCTCCAGGATACTGATAGAGAATCCGTGCTTCCCCCCAGCAGCTCTTGGCTTCCTAAAGACGATTCGAAAAAATCCTCCCTTCACGATACGGTCGCCCGTCGTCGAGCGGGTTAGACTCGATTCGAGTAGCTCATAGCGATACCACAAAGCTGGTCGATTCTCGACGGACCTTCCCGTCACAACGGGAAACATCGGGGCCACCATCCTCGAAGTGACTGTCGAGTGAGAGACGATCGTCTTCTTCCTCGTCCTATAGGGCTATAGCTCGTGGGCGACCGCAGCCGGATGGATGAGCGACAAGCTAAAAGAAGTGTCGCGCGTGCGGTTGAGTCACGTTTGGAGAATCGTCTCGGCGGGAGACCTTGCTCACGTTTCGCTACCGACGTCCTTGAGACGTTACAACTATGTTGAAGGTTGCTGGCGAGGAAGATCGTGTTCGCGCCTCGATAAATGCAGGTCGCGGAAGGCGGATTCGCGGTATTAGACGATTCGAGATTGACAAGAAGAACTCATTGTCACTCGATTAAGGGCAGAGACGGTATCAACCGGATGAAGCCGGGTGGCTATGGGACGGCGCGGCCCCAATCACGCTCGGCGCTAGTCAGAGTCGAGAGCCGGACGCTTCACGACGACTCGGAGATCCGGGGGTTCCATGCGGAGCTTCAATCGTCGCGGAGAATTTCTTTATTCGCAAGGCTCAATGATGTTAATTTTCCGTAGAAATCGTTCCCTCGGTGCCCGTCAGAGCTCTCTCTGAATATTGGGAGCATCCCGATCAAGCGGGATTCGAACCCACCCGACCCAAGCCTGGTTTCCTGCCCTCTGAGAGAAGCGAAGTTGACGAGTGGCATCAACGCGAAGCTGCCCGTCGTCAAGAGAGGTACGAAGAAGAACGTCGTCAGAACGAAGAACTTGAACGTCAACGAGCCACCGACGATCGAAGGAACAGGATGTCTGAGCAAGAGAACGTCAGGACCATCGAGGAAACACTTCCAGACGGAAGAAAGATCATCAGGAGGATCATAACTAAGAAAGCTGGCGCCGCCCCCGTCGCCGTTCCTGATGGAGATCGTGAAGTACAAGAATTCGAGGATACTCTCCCGGATGGAACGAAGGTCATCCGACGGGTCATTCGCACCAAGAAACCTGCCCAACAAGAGGTTCAGCAACAGAACGACGAAAACGTTAGCGTGAGTATACCTTCGATCCCGCTCACTTCGCTTGACTTTCTTGCAGACCGCTATGTCCGAGCCTTCTTGTAGCTATCGGCGTGTCGCTAACAAAAGGCTGCTAAGCTTCGAATAGAATAGATAAATTGTGAATGTTCGACTTCGTCGATTGCTGCTTCCTCTAATATTTTGGAAACGTGCTCTTTCGGGTGGGACAGATCCGTCAGGTGGAGGAGACGTTACCCGACGGGAGGAAAGTACTTCGCACTTATCGCACTGTCAAGAAACAAGTTCAGCAACAAAACTCCGAGCAGGTACAGAGCTTCATCTTTAGTATTCTTCGATCTTTCCTTAATTCCTCACACCTGGACGGCCGCTCACCTGAGCCCGGTCGGGGAGTTTTTCGAAGTTCAGGGGAAATGCTCCGTGCCGAGAGCGGGATACATCACGATTCTGAGAGGGAGGGGGCTTGCGAGAATCCTTTCCGCCATCGAGATCGATTGCTTCTGCTCCCCCTAGGAGAGTGGAGCATCATCCGAGAATCATCATCTAACTCGATTCCGCTTCGACCTCTTCCGTTTCTATAGACTGACGGCGATCAGCAGCGAAAGATGACCCAACTCGACGAACAGCAACTCAAGCAAATTCAGGAGATCCGCCAGCAGCCCGGGGGTCAGCAGACAATGGTTCAAAAGATCCAGCAAACCCAGCAGGTGAGCTTGATTTTTTCCGCGTCATGGACGAACCAGTCTATTTTCAGTTCCCTCCGATAAAATCCGCAATACATCGGAGGAAGCGAGTTGAACCGAACTGAATCACTCATCGTATGCTGCTCAAACGAACGCGCCCACGCTCTCTCAGCTTTTGGGGCTCGCTGGCCCTGACACTCACTCGTCCGGAGCTAATCTGATCTCAATCACGTTTCCACGGACGATTTGACTAATCTTGAGCTAACCTCACTCATGCTTGGACCTATCAGATGCAAAGGGTGGAACAAATCCAGCAAACCCAACAGATACAACAACAGAGGGCCGAACACATCCAACAGGTACAAGAGTAGGATGACGCGCAAGATGTTTCGAAGGGCCGACCTAGATTATCTATCAGCTTCCTCTCACGATTCCCCTGGCAGCAGGATTTTCCGACCTCGCTGCCAACTCCAAGTCTTGGCAGCCTTTCCACCTATTCCTCTCTAATTATTCATCCGCTCACAGATCGAGCGACGGGAGGTGCGCCAAGTTACACATGAGGTATATAAACGTTCCATACTCTTCTGCTGCACTCCCGAAAACCGCCTCACACAAACGGCATGTCGTACCTCCCGCGGTCCAGCTGACCACCACGGCAGTGGATTTCGCCCCGATTTACAATCCAGACATTAACCTGACATGGGCATGAACCGTCTCTCTGTCGATCCTTGGGACAGATTGGGGAATCCTCTCTAGTGGAGTCGGAACTCCGTCGCACCGTGGCTAGATACCCGTTTTTGAATCACGTGCTAGTTGTAGATGAAGAAATCGTATGAGCCCGGGATTGTTGTATCCCGACCATGCACATCGCCTGGTGTCATTTGAGTCTGTGGCGGGCGGTGGGCGAGTGTACCACCTATGGGTCGGTGAGTCGTCGAGGAGGACGAGCTTGCGGTTAGGAAGATGAGCACTGTACACATAACCATTTCGAGTTGCACGCACTCAGGTACAAGAGCATCACGAGCACCGACAGGTCGAAGAACACACACGAGTCGTCGAACAACGAGAACACCAAGAACAAGTTCATCAAATCCGGCACGAAACGTCTCAGCAAAAGGTACTCAAATCTCAGAGACGAGACCTCCCCCGTCAGTCGCGTCCCTCATGCTTTCTACCTACCTAGTTGTAGACTGACTTAGGTTCTAGAAGTCCTCAATGGTTCGGATTCAGAAGCGGTCAGCATGGCTTAACAGAGCGATTTCATTGACGTGTCAAGGTCCCGACCAAGAGCCGCTCTCCCCCGCCGAGGAGCCGATCTCCTCCCCCGAGACCTCTCCAGCCTGCTCCTGAGGCGATACGTCCGCAAACAAAGTCCAGATCGCCTCCACCCCGTCCCTTGAATCAGGCACCCGAACCAAGGCAGGCTCCACCCCCGCAACAGCAACCGAAGCCCCAGCAACAGCAACCGAGGCCTCAGCAGCAGGCCCCGAAACTTGTTCCGGAACAAGCTGCACAGGTCCCTTCGTCGGAGCCAGAACAGCAGGTTCCGTCGCCGTCCAACGCGCCGCCGAGACAGCCGGTCGCGGCCATGCAGAGACCGCCGCCGACCCCTAGGGCTCAAAGGAAGGTTCGTAAGATTTTTCAAGTGTTCACCGTTGTCCCCCACAATTTTGTCAGGGATGACCTACGATCCACGTGTCATCGAGGGGTCAATACATTCGGCTTGCGAATAGGTAGAATACGAAGAAGAATGACTGTGAAGGGAAAAAAACACTTCTAAATCGAATATCCCTGAGAAGCGTGCAGGGCTCGAGGCTTCGCTGGTCGGGAGGAATTCCTCACCAGCATATGACTCAAAGAGTCCTAAAATAGCCGAACGAGTCAAGTGCTCATGACGATACCGTCGCAGCGGTAAACGTGACAGCGCGATTCTTCAGCGAGATGACAAGATACCGGCAGAAGTTCCGAGTGCCGTAGAACTCATTTGCCGAGGAATGATCGAGAGCTCTGAGCCAATGAGACTCGGAGACGGAAACGGCCATCACTCGATTTTGATCGATTAGTCCGGCGGTTGATTTCGAGACGGTTCTGTCTTACGTCACCTAAGAGGTCACGTGCGGTCGGAGTTTCCCTCTCCGCTGAACGGGAATTTCTTACCTGTCTATGAGTCATGGCCCACTCTCTCAGTTCGGGAGTTCATAAATGCTTCCGAAGAGAGAAGGCGTCTGTCACATCGAACGCGGGAGTTGCTCGGTTCGGGTCGCGGCGTCGCTCGCTTCGGAACAAGATGAAGAAGCCGTTGACGGTGGGAAGAAATCGATAGTGACCTGATATACAGAGAGCACTTCACGGCGCCTTGTCGGAAATTCAGAATTCATTCTCTGAATCACTTTGAGTTCTCTTCATTCCAGGTGGACAGGAACTGGGAGGAACAGCAGCGTAGGGAGTTCGAGGAATATCTCCGCCAACGTGAAGAGCAAGGCCCTCCGCCGCAAGGTCCGAAATCGAACGCCGACTATGTGAGCAAGTACCAGGAGCAGCTCTTAAAGAGACGTCCCTCCCAAGGAGGTCATCAACCGGGCTCGATCGAGGACTACAGAAAACAATACGAAGAATCTCTCAGAAGGTTCGCAACAGATCGGGAACATCTTAGTTGTGATGAAGATTTGTGTCAACTCTTCTTATTTCCTCGGAAAAAAATACTCCTGCTAACCGAAATCCTTCCTGGTTCCAGAGGATCTGGATCTGTTCCACCACCACCTCCCGGAGCCAATACCGAATACATCCGCATGTACGAGGAGACTCTCAAGAAGAAGGAAGAACTCGACAAACAGAGGGCCGAGGGTCGCTTCGAGAGGGGGCAGACCAGGACACAGGAAGAATACAAAAGGTTCAGATCCTACGCATTCTCTTATGACTTAGGCATCCCAAATTGAACGAAGATTTCCATAATTTCGCCAATTTCTAAATCCTCTCATACTGTGAAGGTTTTACGAAGAAGAGCTCCGTCGCAAGCAAACACTCGAACAGGAGCAGGAGGAAGAACGAAGACGTTATCTGGAGGAACAGAGCAGACAGCGGGAACACATCAGCCGAAGCAAGGAGCTCTATACCCAACAACTCCAGAAGGATATGCAGAAGAAAGAGCATCTCGTCACGAGACCGACCGAGCTAAGGCCCGAGAGGTGGGTATCCTCGAACAAAAGTCGAATCGCTGCCAGCGGATGATCGACGCTCTGACTCAACAGAGCTTACAGAGAGCTGAGCCGGCAGGCCCGAGTTCCGCGTTGCCCGTTCGGGTTCCTCCCCGAGTTTCGCTCGAGGTTCTGGCTCTGGCGGTTTCCAGAGGATGATTAATCTGAGAGTTTCGCTTGCGGCCTGTCTGGTTCTGCCACCCGCGCGGACCTTCGGGAAGACAGCTGGATGTGACTGCATACATTCCAGGCCCGAGGCGACATCTGACTTCCTACAAGTCTTGTATTGTGGCGACTCGAATTTTCTTTTTCTCGCGAAACCGTTCCGCCATTCATTTCGGCATCGTGTCTCCATTGACACGGGCCGGAGTGCGAAAGAGGAAGTTCATCGATTGAGGGGAAAAGAGGAATTAGTAGCCAAAGATATCCAAACCGGATATCCAACCAAGTATATTCCTTTCCAGGGTCGGGAGCCAGGCGAGTCACTGGGAGAAAATCGCTGACAGTGAGCGAGCCAAGATGGGCGCGCCCCAGGTGCCTCCGTCTCCGAAGATACAGAGGAAGAATTTGGACGCTTGCTGGCCGCCGAAGGTATTGAAGACCACAACTCGAATTCTTCCGATCCAGGGCCGAGAATCGTATGCGTGACCGACTTTTTTTTCCAGCGCGAGGACGGAGTCCTGGTCCGACCCGCTTTCTCTCGTGAAAGTAAGTTCACATCCGGCGGACTCGCGCTCCGAGCTCGATAATGAATGGAGCACGGGTTGAGCATGAGGACTGCGACTAGCTCGACATGCTGCTTGTGCACGCATAGATTCGCGGAACTCGCTCCTACCGTTGCCATTCAGGCAGAAGGAAGTTCGGAGAAGCGGTGCTGTGATCTCAAAGGTGCTTTGATTAAGATACTGGGCGGTTGCCGCGCTTGTTATCATCATTTTACCGTGGCACTTCAGCCGGATGCCAACGGCTCAGTCGGTCCCAAGATGCCGGAGTTGGCGGAATAATCATCTCTGTTCCATGCTTTACGGTTGTCATCGGTATCTGCTCGGAAGAAGCCGGCGTTTGCTTTTGTTTCTTTCTCGTGCTTCGCATTCCATAGTGATTCGTTGGTGTTGCGTGACGTGCCTATGGTGTGATGATAATTCATGACAACACATGATTTCATCAGCGACCGTGTTACAGACTCTTTCCACGGCAGTTCAAGAAAGGTTTATCAGTGGCCTCCACCGAGGGCATCGTCTGTCGACCGCGAACGACCGTCGACGCCCATGGGCGACCTGAAACACGATATTCAGTGGAATCAGCAAGACTTGGAACGCGAGAGGATGACAACCCCGCCGCCATTCGCCCGCTCGCCCCAGGTCGGGAGGCGTAAGGTTGTCTGGCCGCCACCGAGTCCGACCAGTGAACAAGCACCCTTCTTCGAGCCGGGGTATTCATTCAATCAGCCATCGCTCACCACACATTCCCGACCACTCGTATCCGTTCCATCAGTTTCCCGCCCAATAGCTCCGACACCCACTCAGAAATAGTCAACACGCAGAAACATGCAGATAATCCGCTGCCGTGGCCGGTGATTCACGCTTGATAACTACTCTGCCGCGGCAGAGCCGGCGCGGCCCCATTTTCGCTGGAGGTCCTCACTCATTGCCCAAAATTCGTTACAGACAGCGTCGAGGCTCGCAGACTGCTTCGTTAGAAGAGTACCTCGCCAGCCAGCAGAGTCCTGTCCACATCCCCGCGACCTACCGACCGCCCCCAGGAACTTCGCATCACGAAGACCAATCTTTCTAGTTTCGATCCTTAAACTAGTCCCTCGAGGACGTAGTTTACCTTTTCTGAACCAGATTTCAAGCTTTTGAGAGCATAAACTTATCGCCTGCGAAGAGCACAAACGCTTTTTATACTGTATCCCCTGTTTTGAACTCGATCATATTACGTCTAGATCCCCCTATGAATTGTCAGAAGAGCTGCCAGGTCACGCCAGGAGCGTGCCCGGAGGAAGACGCCCGTCGAGATGAGCAGCCCAAGCATAGGAGATAAACTCTCCGTGGGAAAGTTCAGCTCCCCGGCAAAAAGTCCACAGTGCTATCGATTCCTGTAAATGTTCCGATCTACCTCAATCTGCGAGTCCCGCCCTTCGAATAAAAAATCCACAAGCGACATTTCGATCGTCGGTCATTGCTTTTTCAGAAAGTATTCCCAGGGTCAGGGTCTTGGTTCAAAAGGCCCCTATAGCTACGGATCGAAGTCCGATCTTTTGCGATAAGGGAATATGAACGTATTCAAAAACGGCTGGAATACATGCTCATGTGGGCAAAGGAGGTTGGAAGATCACTGAACAATATCGTTTCATGGAGCAGCTTTATTATTTTAACATCGATTGGGGGAAGTCGATAGCATTAAAAGACAAGGATAATTTTTTTTTTAAAAATCGCACAATCACCCAACATCGAGAACGAGTCTCAATAACTCCGCTCGTCCAAGACCTCCGATCAGTCCAGATAAGAATATTAATGGCTAAGAAATGCCGGATTCCAAATAGATATTCAGATCGAATAGTTGAACCTGCTTCTGGACTGTCGGCTTCGCTTGTGAATCGACTCCTCGTCGTAGATGGTGTAATTACTCGGAAAAGAATCAATCACACTAACATCTTCTCAGGTCCATCCCACCTCGTACGACATCGCAGACTGAGCTGAATATGAGAGGAATAACCATGGGGAAGGATTCGAGGTGGATATCGAGGCCGCAAGCACAGGGAAGTCTGGAGGGACCTCTGAGACTCGTTACCGCTTTTTTTCGGAGTTTTCGTCGGATTCAGTGAGCTTCTAGAGTAAGCTGGAGCTATAAAGTAAAAACAGAAAATCGTCCTCCCCAGAGGTCTCCGCTCCGGCTCACAGTTCTCGCTCTTGGGGGCGGAATGAAATCCGAAACCCCGTGAACGATGGGAATGAATCACATGTTTCAGACGAACTTACACTATGACTGACGACTGACACCAACTCCGGCCATTGCTTATCATCTTGCTTTCTGGCTCGTCGGCCAAGCTACTTGCACTTTTCGATCTCAGGTAAAACGTGGAAACATCAGAAAAAACAAGATATACCCTCTTAGAGCTAGAGAGCTCTGTTCGCTCGAAGATGGGAATATCATTGAACAGCGATGTTTTCTTTGCACTCATCAGTTTGTCTTCCGGAGAACCGCGGACTTCCAATCGCTGGTGGATCGATTTCCTATCGGATCGCTGACCCCGGTGACACCTTGCACAAACTTCTCCTTACCTGCAAGATTCGGATGAGGGGGTTAGGATGATATTCCATGAATATTATTATGGATGGGGATATCGACGAGGGCGGCTCTGTTCCCTTGGAGCTCGTAATTGATACACCCAAGGGCCCCTGCATACTAGAATGTGTTCATTCCTACGATTTTCCAAGTTCTGTTTTCTGCAAGAATAAAACCGGGAATTATCTGGCAGACTTACTCCTCTTCGATCTCGGGGTTTGCTGAACGTCAAGGAAGCCACGCGGGAACATATCTGAGGTTCTCGGTCCGTTCAAATCGTTCATTCTGTCCTATTGAACTCATACTCTTACAGCGTTGTCGGGATCGATGAGCATTGTCGTCGCGCCAGTTCACTGGAAGGGAAAATTGTAGATCGTCGAGGGCGCCATTTGGGGAGCGAAGCGAAACTCTCATCTCACATCAAGTTTGCCCGCGAATGTTTCGAATCCAACTGACCTCATCGGATTAGGGCTATCACCGCGATGACCGGCTCGGAGTCCGAGAGGCTCGGTTCTAGCAGTCGTCCTCATGGCAGCTCGGTACCGGTCCCGCGACGACGGCATCCTTCGGCCATTTTTAAAGCCCCTACCGTCGCCGAACATTATTCGGAGCCGGCGGGTGGACTTGCGCGCGCCTCGCTCTCCCGATTCCATTCGGAGTCGGAACAGGGACTTGCGGGTGCGCGGTTCGCCAACCTCCATTCGAAGCCGTTGGTTGTGTCTGGGGCCCCGGTCGTCGCCGAACATCATTCGAAGCCGGTGGCTGGAATTGCGAGCGCATCGCTCGCCCGACCTCATGCGAAGTTGGTGCCTGGACTTGCGAGCTCGTTCGCCAAGCATTTTCCCGAGTTCGTGCTTCGAGTTGCGACCGCGGTGCTCGCCAAGCTCTATTCGAAGCCGTTGGAGGTGTCTCTGACTGCGGACGTCGCCAAGTTTCATTCGAAGCCGATGCATAATTCTGCGAGTCCGCTCCTCTCCAAGCACGCGGAGCCGTTGCCGCAGAGTGATGTCCATTCATTCCACTCGGAGTCTTCGGAGCCCTGCTCCCGGTCTCGGATGAAGAGGCTCTATCCCAGCGAGGGTTTCCAGGTTTCGACCCACTAGAATAGCCGCTCTCTGGCAGCGAGGGTGTTTCTAAACCTGAATGATTTTTGTGGTACCCGATTCCCAGACTCGAGACGAGGTGATGTTTATCCACCTGACCGGCGGTGCTGTTCGCGTATTTACGTCCTCGTCGATTGGTGCTAAATCCTGGAAGAGATCGAATCGTTCGAATGTCATGGACAACCAAGGAGCCACGAGGGGAACTGACGAGGGGAATGAAAGCGACAAGATCACTCACCGACATCGGTGGACTTTCCGCTGCACGAACCTGACTGTTCCTTGCTCGACTGAATTGCGTCTTCGACGACGGTCTTAATGTCTTCGTCTCCACATCTCCGGGCAAGCTCGTCCCAGCACCTTATGAGACAGTGAGCGTCCAAAGCTGGAAAGACAGGGAAAATGAATTGAAATAGTCATATCGTTCGAACACGAACAGTTGGCGCAGAATCCGAGTGCGTTCTCGGATCTCCAACGAGAAATTGATGCGGGATCATTACCAGCGTAGTGTACTTGGCTCGGACGCAGAGGTCTATTCTCCCAATCGCTACATTGTTCTGATTTGTCGAGCGGGTAGCCGAGGAGTCTGCAGGTCAGTCTACTGAGACCATTATGATTTTTCAAAATTTTCTGGTCGACCACGCTCTCCATGAGATCAGGACGGTGAGTGAACAGCGCATCGCGTACGATCATCAAATCCTTGAAGTAGGTCATGTAGAGTGAAGTTCCGGAGAGCGCTTCCAACTTTCGGATATCTTCTGCAATACCGAAGCCGAGGATACATCCGGTGGGATTGTCGAAAACGCGTCTAAGGATAAAACGCAGAACATTTAGCCGGGTCTTCAGGGAATTCTCATCCACTGTAATTTTGCGGATATGCTGCGAAGGAGCTGTCACTCACTCGTAGAAGCTCGCCCAGTCTTCAGGGGAAATCGTCTCCGAGAGCTTCAAAACGTCGAACAGGTACACTTTTTGCCTTGTAGCCATTTGGATCAGCGACAAGCGCGTCTTTTGTAGTAAGCCCATCGCCGGCTTCCATTCTGCATCGACCCCAATGACCGGCGCCGCCTGCGAATGGAGAATCGAATTGAAACTGGGAAATCGTCGATGTCCGGATAAAGATATCATCATCTTCGATCACCGCGCAGTTTTAGAAAGAGAAAAATAGACTAACCGCCAATTCGATCGCAGCCGCCTCGAATTCGCTCGCGGTGCAGATGGTCTGTATTTGGTCCGACCGTAGCTCGACAGACAGACAGTTCGTCAGGCCATTGTTGTTTTCCGGCTCCTCGAGAGGAGAGGATCCGGGCGGCAGACTGTCGACGTATTTGACGAACTTTGCCGGCCATTCTTCGCGAGGATACTCTAGCTTGAGAGCGAAGTAATACGCGCTCTTATGGTCGTTTTGATTGAATAGTGTGCGCATCAATTCGCCGTGGAGTACTTTGTAGTCAAGCACTTGATCCATGACCATTTCGCGCCACGAGTTTCCGGCCATGTCTTTCTCTTGGTAGCGTCTGACCAGTAGATATCTTAATGCGTTCCGATTTCGACTAAGCTGTAGATTAGGACAGGTATCCGGCGGTAAGTTGTACTTCTTCAGGTATCGGATCATCAACCTGGCAATTCGTTTCCACAGAGCGCGGTCTACTTTCTTGATGCTTGTTATGTCATGCCTATGGAAGTGAATTATCATCTCAGAATCGTCAGAGTATTATGAGCCGCAGGATCGATAATTTTCCTCGAGCTCGCTCGGTTTATCCCTCGCTGGGGGCGTGGTGAGCTCTCCCATCTTAGCTGAAGTTGGATCCGAGAATTTCACCCACCTCTGCACGATTTGTCGCATTCTGTTAGCGTCATCGTAGAAGTCGTCAAAGAGTTTTAGAATTCTTTGCTGAGTGTCCGGCAATCCTTCCAGAATTGTTCCCAACAACAGCAGCTTATCGAGCAAGACTAGCGGCATGGCGAGCTGATCTGCGAACTCGTCGCGAAGACCGATTTGTATGGCGAGCCGGGCGGCTTCGGACACGTGATTGCTCTGCAATAGTTCCACAACCAGCGGGTCGTAGAGTGCAGCATTTTCCGGACCGACGGCGAGCATTTTCCACACGACTTCGACCAAGGAATGGTTCATTTGCTTCATTACAACGCCAACGAGTCGTCTCCGGATGGGATCAGTCAGGTACTTATCGGAGGCGCACTCGTCGCCTCTTTCACGCATTTCTCTCAAAACCTGCATCCGAAGACAAACATTAGTGAGTTTAAAATTCTCAGAGCTAGAAACATATGTTGATTAATAATTTCCCCAGAGTTCTCTGAAAACTGCAGGGTAGGAACCCTTCGGATTCTCTTCTCGCCGCGGATCGGAACTTACATAGAGGAATTGGTGGCACAATGTTTGCCCGCTTCGGCTTTTCGAGAACTCCCAGCATAGCGGCATTGCGAGCGTCACGTTGGAGTATGCGTTGCCTTGTTTCAAGATGTCAGTGATAATCTCAGTCAACTCTGGCGTGACTCTATGACCGAGCGCCCAATCGTCCTCGGCTTTCTGGACGCCGACCTCTATTGGCGTTGGCTGCGACGCCTGAAATTCAATGGTGGTAGAAGCGTTCATCGGATGAGAGGCTCTAAGGCTCATCCTTTCACTGGCACGACGGAACATTAGCCGGAAATCAATACTCGATCAAATTCGATCCCAGCGGAGTCGAATCCAAGAAGGGGAAGGGGGCTTCTTGATTTAACTGCTATTCCACAGCTCGCCGGATATTGGAATGTGTTGCTAACTGCTCGAGGAAACAAATCCGTCTGGGAGTCATTGAACTCTGAGTCGATCGGATCCTCGTATCCTGACATTGATGTGCATCTTCATGGAGAACATCGGAATCCTGGATGGATTCCATTTCGTCCAGGGATGCGCCGGGAGGAACGGCGACCAGTCGTCAGGAGCTGAACGAGGATCGCCGACGGCTGGCTCCTGATTGTGCGTTTGATAAGGGTTCCAGATATATATATCACCGATTCGACTAAATCAACGGATGGTGATAAGCTCTAGAACAGACAGACGCTGCTCCGCCTCGAACTCTGACTCATCCAAGGGAGCTGCGATACCGTGGAAGAAATCCCAGGAACAATTCAGATTCGAGCATCGCTTCCTCGATCAACAAGTGCTCTTACGAAGTCGCGCCGAGTTAACGAGGGGTCCAATCAGAGATCCTAAGAAGCGAATCTTCAGTAATCTCCCCTCATACAATGATCCGCACCGGGAGTCTAATAGAATCCCTCCACCGAAAGAAGCCGTCGGAGGAGACGAAAGATCTTCTGACCCAAGTCGGGGTCCAGTGGCAGCCGGGAACTTCCATCGCCGTACCGAGAACGGGTCGATAAACGCTCGCGGCAAGCACCGAGAGAGCGTTGCTCAAGGAGATATCTCTAAGGCACGCATCGCCGAAGGGATACCTCGATCATCTGACCTGTTCCAACTGGAGTGTTTTTTTCGTGGTCGTTTTTCAGAGTTCGAAATTCCTCGCTCCTTTTCTCGACCACGAGCGGAGTCGCTTGCGAAGTACATGGAGTTCCACTCACCATTTTGTTGACTGGAGATCCGAAGAAGGCCTGCTGGGATCACAAAACCCGAACAGATACTCACAGCGATTCCAGTGGCACCCCAGAAATTTTCGGGCAACACAGGGGAGCAAGAGTGTCGGAGGGTTGGAATATACCAGCCGAGAGAGCGAAAGGAATATCTAGACTGGATAGGGATCGCAAAGCTCTCTCGAGTTCGCAAAGATTTTCGCTACCCGACGGGCGCTGAAGAAAGACTCGCTGTAGAAATTCGCAGAGACAAATCGCCGCATCCGACTGTATTTTATACTCCAGGAGGAGTTATATGTCGACGCGGGGAAAGGGCAATACTTCCGGAGAGATTCGTGCTGAGAGTTCACGCGCTGAGATCCGAGGATGAGCTCGCGCACGGAGCCAGAATCTCATTGAGTCGGAGGACCCCCGCGAGATCACGAGTGCGAAGAATTTTGATGATCGCGTCTAGCTCCAAGCTCCGCGGGTCGAAACCGCTTTCGATCAGTGCTGAGAAGAGCGTTGAGTTCAACTTGTTAATAATCGTGCGGGTTCCTTCCGGCTTTCGGAAGTCCTGCGGAGAGAGAGAGTTCTCTGATGGGTAGAGCACGATGGATGATGAGCTATCTCAGGTACTCTACGTATTCTCGCGCGCGGTTTACGATGCTTCCGTTTTGGGAATCACGCAACCCAGTGCACGGCCGGCTCTGCGGCCGCTTCAGTATCTACAGAGGAAGCCTACCATGTCGTATAGAACACTGACGCTTCACGTCGCCGCCGGAGTTTTCAATAATTGAAGCAGTAAAAGCATTTCTCGAAGAGTCGACCGGGGAAGAATCTGGGTGTACATTATTTATCATTTTTATTAATTTTGCATCTTGAGTTTCAACTTATTGGACTATGACTGATCCTAATGAAGCCGTGGTATCGCAGATGAAAGGAGGATAAGTCCGGAAAATATGGAAAAAGTCCGAGAGGGGCATCGAAGCGGGGATTTGTCGGGGCAGTGTGCCCAGGGCACGATAGAGGCGCGGTTAGCCACCCTTGGGAGGTAGAGCTCCAAGTCTCGGTGAGGTAATTAGCGTGAGCAGCAATGGTCGGCCTCATCGAAACGGACCACGAGCCCATTGGTGAAATTCATCCGTTCTCAGGGCGAGAACGATCGACCGATTGAGTGGGTTCATTTAGTCGAGCGATATGGACTTCTCCGAAAAAGATCACGGTGAGCTGGGCTTAGCACGATGGTGCTTGAAGTTCGCGATCACATGGGAGTATGTAATGGGCAGCCGAAAAGCTTCTGGACCTTGCTGGGATGGGTGAACACTACGTTGAGGTCGCTGCGAAGACGAGCGTAGGAATGCAACACTCTGCTGAGAACATGCTCATTCAGCGCGAAGCCCTTGATCCCCCGATGATACCGCGGCGCCGATGCGGGTGCCTGTCCAGTTTTTGAAGGAGGGACGATCCATATTGTTGTATGTTTTGATTTCTCGCCGAGAAGTGACCTGGAAGACGACCCCGATTTCTGCTAGTTTCCCGGCGCTCGCGTAGCGAATCCATCGTCTTAGGAAGATCCGTGTCGAAGCGGGAGTTATTCTCCGGTGCCTTCCCCTCAATCCTGAGTGAGGTCTCTCGCTAAACTCTCATCCCTGTTGAGCTAAATCTCCTTTACTGCTCTTACACATCCAGCTACATTGGTGCTACATTGTCGACAACGCTCCTCGAGCCCCTCGTTCGCAATGAGGATCAGACGCATATCAGATTCTTAACGCCAATCAGCATGCGATTCCGATGATCGAACTCGTCATGATTCATGATTTATGATATTACATGAACGGCCGCGATCAGCATGCGAGACCCCACCAGGGATCATAATTCTCTCGATCGGACATCTGATCCTTCTTCTTCTTCTTCCGTCTCATGAAGCAGAAGGGCTCTGGCAGCCCGATGAAAAAGTTTCCCTAAGGATTTGGCGGTGGAATCAAATATCCGATGCCTGCGGTGGGCTCCCATCTACCGAGAGAATCACTCAATCCTTGTCCGCGAAATTGCATAGAGAAATCTCCTCCCCCTCCTCCCGACAGAAAACGACGATTAGGTTTATCGGCGGGTCACCGAGTCAATTAGAGCGCTCCCCAATGAAATGAGTCTCCTACGGAAGTATTCCGGAGAGGAGTCTCGAAAGGAAAATCGAAAGGAGCCGGCGAAAATTGCGCCGCTCTCTGGAAAATTTTCGCCCCAATGTATCATATGGCTTGCAGGGGGATAAAAAAAAGCAAGCATTCATCGAACTGTTTGTGAGTGGCGCCACAGGATTCTCCGGACGTCGACACAAGGGCGGATATGAGGGAGCAAGAAAGTTTTAAGATTGGAATTTACCGGCCCAAAAACGGAAGGAGGAATCCTAACGCGAATAGACCACGGCTTCTGACGGTTGAAGCCGCTGACGGAGTTGAATTATGAGGAAATTATTCTGAAATTATGTCTTGAATCGATGAGGAAAACCGCCGAACTCGAACCATCCAGATCCCTTGCGCCCCCTGCTCGACACTGGAGGGTACATAACAACGCTGAGAGAGGGTGACTCCTCCGGCGAAAATCGTACCAAACTCTCCTCTACAAAAGCAGAGATCAGCACTTGCGCATCGTTAAAAAGTGCGATAATGAGCTCCGCGGGAAAACTCTGGAAGACAGCGGGTCTCATCTTTAGGCAGCAAAGTACTCAGGCTTCTCAAACCCCGCAGCCGGTCATCAAAGGTCCGTTATCGAAGCTTACCATCGAGGTCGTCGTATCCGAAACTCAGGGAGCTCGGGAGTGCGCGCTGATTGTACTCAAGACATGATCATGAGCTCTGTGCGAAATGTTCACCTCCCAATGCTTGGTGGATACCGGCTTGATATCTTGGAGATTCGATCCGATCCGCGATGTTCTTTCCGCTTCGATCGATTGAAACACCGATGCGCGACCGGCGCTACGATAGAATCTTCATCTCGCTCGATACTACAGCCGTACTATTGCCGCATAAAATACCCGTGGGTCCTTGTCCCAAATCCCTCGCAATGGCCGAGACTATGCCCATGCGACACAGGGCCGAATATCTTCATCCTACCGAGGACTTGGCGAGTTGAGGATTTGAGAAATTCATCCGAATTCGAATATTCCAGGCAAAATCGCAAAGAAGATACCAGCTTTCGTAATGCTGAAGCCCGGGAAACAGTACCACTGGTGCGCCTGCGGACTCTCGAAGAAACAGCCCTTCTGTGACGGAGCACACAAATCCATGCCTGAACCCATGATCAAACCGATAGCTTTTGAGGTGCCGACAGAGAAGAAATACTTGCTGTGTCGCTGTAAGCAGACGAACAACAGACCGTTCTGTGATTTGTCTCATGTCAAAACCTTCGTTCCCGAAGGTCTGAGGAGTATGTTAGGAATCAAGCTCTAGAGAGGGTTCGACCCGGACAGAGTCATCAGCACAACGCCAAGTTTCCCGTATAATGGCATAGTGGTACTGTCGTCGAGAGATGAATAAATGTTCTAGCTCTAAATCTTTCTGTGATCCGCATCATACGAGATCGAATCTATCAGAGGGAAAACGGGAGTTTTTTTTAGCTCGCGAATCTTCAAATCGGAGAGTGATCCGCCGGTGCATACCAAGTCTCCGTGGTATAGCATAGAGCCGAAGGAAAGTTGCATTCTGATAGCGACGGGTCACTACTGGGAGGTCCCAATCTCTGTTTGGAGCGAGTCGAGGCCCTAGAGCAGTCTCATGTTCGGAGCGTATCATGTTAGCGCGATTCCGGCGGATGCGAGACTTCGAGCTCTTCCGTCGATTAGCGAGTCTCACCTCCGTGCTTTACCGACCAACAACACTAACAAGATGGCGACTTGCGTCTGAATCAGCTGGTTTCTGTCGAGCATCACGGAAACCCTGACTCTCTGTGTATAGCATGCGATCTAATATTCATGAAAATCCTCCTCATCATCCACCGAGTGAGTATAATCCAGAGCTAGGCTCCTCTGGGCTCGAAACGGCTTGAGAGAATATCCCGGGGGGATTGATGGAGGTCCGGAAGCCGATTTTCGCCCTGGATGGGCGTTTTCTGCCGGACTCCCTTGCGAACATATGAATCAGTACCGATTTTGTGTAGCGGTTCAGAGGGGGGGGATCACCTCAACACCGGGAGTTCTCTTCCGGGGAGTGGAGAGAACCTTGGGGAGTCGAGAGTATGTATCGGGAAAACCGCCGTAGCCTTGCACTATTCGAAATTTCGCGATCGATACGATTTCTTCTGAAGGCACCCGACACGCCTTACCGAACAGACTCGCCCTAGGATTCTTGGAACTTGCTGAAGTCTCGGATTTGATCCGGGGCTCTCATTGAGTTCTGCCATTCCGATAGCCCTCTTATGAAGAGCCCCTTCGTAGACCCATCAATTTTCGGAATTCGAAGATAGCGGTCTTCAATGCTGAATTCGCTCAGTGGACCAATACTACCTGGAATACGTCCCCTTCCCCCCGTCAAGGTCGAGAGGACAGAGCTGATTGAGCGCGTCTCCTTGCCTGTTCCCATACCTCTCAGATTCCTCCGAGGATCCTCTCCCCTATTCAGCTTGTTTCCCGGAAGGTTTCCGACCCTAAACTGACCGTATTCGCTCTCCCACAGAATGACGGCCTGTCCCGTGAAGGTACCGGGCTTGATCTCAGCCTACTTGACATCATGGAATCATTTGATGGGACCGCAGATGTTATTCTGTTGGCAAATCGAATGCTCCGAAACAAACACAGCCGTCGCCAAAGACTTGGGCGGCCACGCCAAGTGTCAGGACAGCCACTATCTGAAGTGTCATCAATATCTGGAGAACTCAGAAGCATTCATCCTGGAAAATCGAGTACCGCAGTACAATAAGTACCTGAATGAAGCCAACGTGGAAGCTCCCTACACGGCGAACATTGTTCAACTCATGCATGGATATCTTGAGCACTGCAGATTACGAAAAGACCCGTGGCCTACCCGAACAGTGATTCTCATCGCATCGGACAAAAAAGTCGTAGTGCACGGCGTGACGTTTACGCTACCTTCGAGCACAAAGTCTCTCGGAGTCTCGTTGGTATTCGATCTCGACTGCGTTTGGGATCTGTACAACATAATCAACTTGACCGACACGACTCTCATTCGGATAGCTCATATCTGCATGCAAGCCGGCGATCAGTTTCTGCGATGCATCAACCAGGTCACAACCCTGCTCAATAGATATTTTTCTCTGGCTGCTGAAGTGCTGGAAACGCGCTTCATCGATCGAAAGTCTTCCTCAGTAGCCCTTGCGAAATGGTGCGCGAAAGAAGCAGATCTCATGAAAAAGCTGCTCCAAGCTCACTTCACCAACGGCGGCTACACGGCGCTCATCGGTGGGAGCAAAGAGAACATGCAGAGTCTCGTAGAGGCCATGTGCGCCGTCCTCACTCACTGCGAGCTCAACCAAGCCGTGCTGACTCCTCAATTATCTTTCTATCCCGGCCTGCATCTTCAGAGCGTGATGCGCGACACTGCCAACCCCTCGCCTGCCGTCAGCCAGCTGTCAACGAAGGAACTTTCGTTTTCACCCACTCCTTGCGTCATTGTAGATATGGACAATCCTCGGGTGCTCCGATCACTCATTTCAATGGATGCTAAAAGTCAAGTCCAGGCGAACAAGAAACTCAAGTCAGTCAAAGGTCCCAGTGGTGATAGTGTCGTCGAGAAGTTCGTCTCGGAACTACAGAAATTGGTCTCAGCTAATGAAGCTCAAATAGAAATGGTCGTCCGGCGGTACATCTCGTACTTCTGGGGTAAGGGAGCCAGTCTCGTAGCGATGATACGCAGGTCTAAAGCGCCTCTGACTCGTGAGCAATGCGGGGCGTATCTAAATGTGTCGCCCACAAGTGATCTGGACGTGATCTTAGCCTTTGCTGAGAAAATCCAACCCGGTTCGACGAAGTTACTCAAGTCTAAGGGAACCTCGTGAGATTGAGCGAGTAGAACGGGAATGCTTTCATGTATATTGACTCGCTGACGATCAAACGATTCAGGAATTCCCCCCCGAGAGGATTCGGAATTCGAGGAATGCATACTTTCTCGTCGCAGTATTTTGCCGAAAGTATTAGAGAAGACTCCGTCCCGAGGAGGCTAGGGGAACGGGACGGCCTAGAAGCGAGACACAATAACATTGGTGATAATGAATAGCTTTCCTCTCATATCGTGGAGTATCTACATACATCCCAGGGGGCGGCAAGTGAGAGCTTTGCGGCGTCCACGCCCTCCTTGGTCAAGCGCAGATCTTTCAGTAGTCGCATGAGTTTCCAATAAACCAGCGAAAGTCCGAAAGGGTATCGGAGTTTTTACGCAATTTCGTGGAAATCTAATAAATTGTGTTTGAGCGTTCCCCGATTTTTCTGTCGTATCATCGCCGATGATCACCTCGCGGGTTCCCGCGGAGCTCTGCTCCGTCGCGAACATACGCATCCATGGCGCCCACGACCCTGAGTCAGGATAGAGCTCCGAAATTTAATATACATATTAGGCACTGAAAAATCGAATTCCCCAAAAGCGAAGGTTCGTACGGGTACTGAGAGGCTCGATCGCCTACCCTGAGCTCAGGGACTCAGACATCTGGAAAGCATGGGCGGGAGAGGGGAGAGGGAAGCTTCAATAAAGAAAGCCGCCACTCGCCAAAGCCACTTTGGCAAGCGGGGTGTGTTAGTGAACCCCGTTGCCGAGATCACCGTGTAGCGCTCGGACGTATTCTCGTCGACGAATTGTCAATTCCAAGAGCTCACAATGCGACCTTCAAGGAAAAGTTCCGATGCTGTCTCGGAGCTTGTAGGCTGCCGTACGGAGTCAGACGGGGAACCCGACCGAGGAAAGCTGAATATGAGGTTAGTATCGAACCCTCTGGAAGCTCCTCTGAGTCGTTGTTCTGTTCATGAACCCCGACCGGGAGCCGGCCAGACTGTCTATGCAGGTAGGGAATGGAGAGACACAGCCTTCTGGAACATAACCCCCGCGAGAATGACCGATGACATATGCTTATCCTGGAGTTTGGGCGATCCCCCGACGGACGTCCCTTCTCGAAGGTCCGGTGTCCGTGACCTGCGTTCACCGTTACGTTTCCGGTTTCCAAAGCGTCGAGTTACTACCTGGATTCATCCTCGGCGCCCCCAATGCTCCAGCTCCGCGGATAGGATCATGTTTCTCCATCCTCAATGGAGCAGAATCGCGAGACTTGGGGAAGCAGCAAGCGGCTTTTCCCGTGCGATGTCATTCCTCAAGGGTTGCTCGCTTAATGAGGCGGCTCCTCCTCTACGTTAGCCAACGTCTTGCGCAAAGAATTCTTGTCTCGTCAGCAGCCATGGCCCAGCTGGGTCCGAGGAAGATACAAAAACTCAGCCCGCTCTTCCCTTTGCGAGGACACGTTGTCGTGAGGAGGGCCGATCTCGGGTCTCCAAACCCAGTCTAACACCGAGTCGGTCCCGTTCCTATTCGAAACCTTCGCGGAGTTTCCTACCCGAGTTCTCGGTACTCCGATAACTCGGGAAAGTGGTCTCCTTATGGAAAGAGGTCCCCGCCGGAAACCGCTGCTGCGAGTTCGGTTCCTTGTCCTGCCCGGGTGTTTGCTCCGGCGCCGAATTACGCCAGGTGGTGATCGCGACGAGGACAACTCTCGAGCTCTTCCTCCGCTCGCTGATACTCGTCCGCCGCTAATCGCTATACCTACATGCTATGAAGGGAGTGCCTTGCAACTCCGTTCCCATTGAACAGAAATCGTTATTGCTCTTGTCAGTATCATGATTCCTTCTGCAGATGCTTCAAGATTTCTGCAGCCTTGTTCTGCTCGATTTTCTCCGGTATCCTCCGGACTTGACTATTCTCGATCTTTGAGAAGTCTCCGCGGACACTCGACGCCAGCGTTGAACTTCGATTCTCTGACTGGAGCTCCGCACGGCTCCGATGTTTATAAGATCCGAATGGATCGAATCCGGAGAAATCCTGTTACTCAGCGAGGCGATCCGCAGCGTCGCGGCCCTGTGGTCAGGGTCGAACAGCTTCTCTCTGAGCTTTGAAGGCGCATCTTACGATGAGCCTCCGCTCATCCGAATGCCGAGACTCAAGATTCCATGGTTAGAGAGGGACATGCTTTGAGAAGTCAATGAGGGAAGAAGAGAATTGAAGGAAATTAGTCGCGGGACGAAAATCGCTGATGCCAGTGCACACCAGTCCGGGAATTCCTCTAGAAGAGCAGAGAAACCAGCTCGAATACCACGCCGATCCCCACGAGGATACGCCCCCTGACGCAGCGCAGTCTCGAGAGTGCGTCAGGATCGGTGTAATGCGCGAGGAACTTACCGGCAAGCCTACGCGAATTCCGAGGTAGCTGCGCTTCTGGTCTGGGCATCGAGCGTCGTTTCTGAAGCGTGCGAATTGACTGTAATTTTCATATTGTTGACCTCGAGCGTCGCCGTGGAAGAAGGAAACTTCCCCGGCTAGTGATTAATAACATTGATACCACAGTGACTAGGGTTCTAACTTTTTACGCATATTAAAGGCAAGGGTAAGCATATCTTTGTTATCGTGTTTCAGATGCTCCCACTTATTGGGATGGAGCCTTTGAGACGGAATACAACATTAACGGAAGCCTCCTTCACTTCTGCTTCGTTTTCCGTGAGTTCGTTGGTATTTTGGGCGAACGGACGCGTCAGAAGGAGGAAGAAGTATGGTGAGATTCGGGATAGCGATTTATCTGACGGCTCAGATTCAAAGAAAGTTGGGGGGAACTTTCTTTTCCCCCACTGGCGCTTCATCTCAACCCTACGGGGGGCCAGGCAATGATTCTTCTTACTAAGTAGCTGATGAAGTATCCCGCCCAGAACCTTACATGTGCATCTTCTTGGAGCGGGGCAAATAGACCTTCGCGAGAACTGCAGAGTGTTCACTGTTTGGAGCGCGCGTCGCAGGCTCCGAATCCCGAACGGAATTCCCGAGGAGGAATTGCAACGAATGCTCTCTGCGATGGCAAACGCTTCCCGACGGCCTCAGGGAGGCTGTCGCGCTGCTGTCGGCTCTGGAGGCGACCTTGAGGCTGAGCCCTCGTTCTGATTACAACTTTACGATATGTCAAGTGATTAACGAGCCGCGCTCGTATTCCTTGGACTTTCCTGATCTTCAAACCTGCCTTTGTTTTCGGAGGAAGGATATTCCGATGCAGCCTGGAAATATCTATCATGCCGGCCTGGAGCCGAAGCTGAGCCTACCGAGCCCGTGTCCTTGCGACGGAGAAAAGCTCCAGATTTTGTCCTACCTCTGAGCGTGTCAGTCAGAGAATGGAAGAGCTAATGAGTTCGTGCCAACTCGAGGCAATGGAGTGTGGTTGAGAGAGAGAGGGGAACCTGTGCGGAGCAGTTTCGTCGATGGTGTCTTGAAGTCCCGGGAGACGATGGAATTCTCCTTCCGGGGCGCCCCGAGGCTCGGGTCTCCAGTGGAGCAGCCTTCATGGTCAAACTAACGATTTGTTCATTCAAGGCCGATGGAGATGAGGCGTCCCTGCGTACCCAGCTGAATGAAATCGCTGTAGCCTCCGAGCCGCGAGTAGAATCGTCTGCGGAGGGGCTAGTGCAACCATCGGATTACGGATTCATATCGCTGACAGAGGCGCTCGGCCCTCACGACACGAGAAGGGCTTTCAAGAGAATCTGTTGCAAGAATAGGAAGTGAGTTGAGAGGAATTACTCAATATCGATACTGATGATGATGAAGATTCCAGAGCCAAGATAACTTAACACCTTAGGGACGTCGATCCCTAGCCCGGTGAACCAGGAACGATCTCTACAAGGTGTAGCGGGACTTCGTTTATCGCGCTCCGATAGAATAGCCCTCACTAGACCACGATTATTCCGTTCGAGGCACCACGGAAGACTAGATAGGGATGGCGATGAGGTTCGCAGTCGTGGAGAATGCGGATGCTCTTGAGCCTTTTTCAACAATAATCAAAATGACGGCGTCGGTGCAGTTCCTTGATGACGGGACCGACAGTTGAGAATGATCGCACCACTCAGCATCTGTGGTTTTGAGGTCCGTCAATCACAGACAAGCTTCCGGATAGAATTAAGATCCATCTTTTCGGTCTCTTGGGGCTCTCGACGTCTTTGGGAGTGGTCTCCTGTCGTTTTCGTTGAAATTGGCGCTCTGAGGTTTACGAGGGTTCGATTCTCGAAGTCGACGCCTTGAGGGACACAACGAAAAATTATATCCGCGACGCGAATTCTCATCCTTTGCGGAACCGAGAAACGCGATAGAGGGGGTGTCTTCTTCGGAAACCATCGTTTGCGGGACAATAAATGCGCATTTACTTTATCTGAATGTCTCAATGAGTTCTCGCACATGAGTTACTCATCGCTTCCCGGAACCAGAATCTGTCGAACTGTTTCTCACTCTGATGCGGAGATGGGCGAGCGCCATCTGGGGGTGGGATCAGAAAGTTGTGCGTGTTTAGGTTAGACGACCGCCTAGAGAGATTCGGGAAGCGTCTCTCTCGATCGGATCGTGTTTTCTCTGCGAGAGGCCTTCGTTCAAATGCGCCTATTTCGGTCTCTCTTACTCTGCTGAGTGACTAACGTCGTGTCGTGCAAGAGGAAGTCGCTTACGACCGTACTATGGTTTACCTGAACTGGGGGTATTCCATCCCGTCGGAGGTGGACTCTCCTGAAAGCATTTTTCAAGATCCCGAACGGCCCCCATCAGCCAAGTAAGATATCGCTGCTCTCGAATCCGCTCGTTAGGTGACTCGCTTCTAGAAGTTCTGTAGTTTGAAGTTAAGCCCGACTAATCGATAAGAGATACGAATACGTGACAAAACCACCTGCTGAAAACTGTTATCGCTCCTTGACGGGCATCTCATTCGGAAGACCGCGGCAGCGGGTCCGTAATTGAACTTCGACGATGACAGATAGGTGAAGATACGGGAGCACCCCGAGCTCGCCCTAATAATGGATGATTATACATCAGCGATCCCGAGAGTCGCTCCGCGCTCGGACTCCTCCCCAAGAGGTGACGCTGACTGTTTGTACGAGCGAGAAAAAAACCGTTGGAATTCCAGTTTCGGAGTCCATTGCTAGAAACTTCCAGACACTAGGTACGGTTTCCCCTCATCGCAGCGAAAAGTTCAATTTCCTTAGTCAAGTCTGTACTCTCGGGAACTTCATTTCGCAAGCGTACGAAATGTGTGATCTCAATTTAGCTGTCGCGATGTCGCTTAGTTTGAATCGCCTCGGAAGAGGCGCCGCTGGTCGAAATGGGGTGGAACATCAAGCGGCCCCGCTACGCGATTCGAGGCGCCAATATTCCGCTACGCGACGTCCGTACGTTGATCCCCTCCTCAATGTGAATCGCGAATCGGATCGACTCAGAATTGATAAATCTCTGATGTTGGATCGACGGCGAGCAACTCCGCCGCCCCGGAATCAAGCTGGCGAATTGACTCAAAGCTCACGAATGAAACTACTCGTATCTCACCCCAGGAAGAGCTCTCTTGTCCTTGCAGTCATTTCATCTCAAACAATCGTCAACGAGACATACCGTGATCGCTCACAAATTATTTGCGCAACGAGCCTGTTAGTTCGTGAAGCTCACTGACGATTACGTGAACCCGAGTGCCGCGCGGACCATTAGGACCAAGGAGGTCACTCTCTACGACGGATCCATTGTTTTTCTCCCTACACGCCATGATACGGCTGCGATTGCTTCCTACTCTCGAGTGGGGCTCCACATATACAAGAAGGGTAATAGTGGTTCCCCCCTGTATGAATTCGGTGGGCGCCTCCTGGTCCTGATGTTGGGATGCCTTCCACGGGGGGATCGACCCAATCCCCCTGGAGCACCGGCTTCCAAAAGAGCGAATTAATTTTCATGAGCTCAGAGCGGGTTATGTTCGGAACGGATGCCGGGTGTAGTTACCGCTGTTATGGAGCTGCTTACAGCATCACTCAACTTCTCAAATGGAGCCTAATTATTGAACGAACAAAAAAACCTCCTCTCACTCATTCAAGCGAATGGGATCTTGATCATCTGCTCCTTCTCGAGAAGACGATCTGTCCGTCCCCGCACTGTCCGCGGTACACTGCTCTAGTCGCTGTTATCAAGAAAGGATTGACAGCGGTCCGGGTCCCGGCTAGACGGCAATTAAATACCACGGACGGCGTAGTCACACTCGGCTGGAAGCTCTGAATAGCTCCACCCGGCTCATTGTTGAAGGCAAAGATTCGTGCTTCGTTCCTTATCCTCCCTCTCAACTAAGACGAGCTACAAGTGTGTTTGACCGCCTGCGTGCCTTCCAGCTAGCTTCGCGGTTTCTTCTTCAACACAGTGTTGTCCAAGCGGTTCAAAACTGTGTCCGTTCGCTTATCCGCCTGTCGGTGGCTCGCAATATCCGCAAGGAGGTCTTACGTGATTTCGCAACCCTCTTGTTTCCAACCGGTGCACAGAGGACGATATTGCTGGTATTGGCCTTGCTTCTGATTTCCCCGGAGACGCGCCCGAAACGCCAGTCCCATTTGCTCGAGTCCTCGTGTCCAGCTGCTCGGTGTCGCTCGGTGTTTAGACGCGATGAACATTTCAAGGGTTCATGTTCGTTCGGAACGAGTCCTCTCTTTGAAGTGCGACGACTCTCGTGAGTGCCCCGTATGAAATGTCACTTCGCCGCTCTGAGCCACGGATACGATGAACTCTTATCACAATCCGTACCTCTACCTGTTTTTCGTCGCGCTCATCGCCACTCTCGGGATCACGCTGGTGATTCTGATCATCTGCTTGTTTTCGTCGAGCGCCCGGATCTACTCAATGTTCTATCTGCCCACCGATTTCACCGAAGACTGGTAAATACATTTTCGTCCTCCTCGACCCCTCCCATATTTATGTCATTACTTGAGCTCCCTCGCTCAGGAAATCATGGAGGTCAATCTGGGCGGTGAGTGCAATGAGACTCGCTAGCTCAATGATAATGACTTCGATTGATCGCTGAACGATCGGGTCCGGACCGATCGAATTCCCCCTCAATCGTTGTGTTATGACAATGAATGGTACTCGTCCAAGACGGGGTCCACGTTAGCACGATTCCGCGAGCCTACGGAGTTCCGCTATAATGGTCTCTCTGAAGAAGCTTCAACGAGGAGTGCTGTAGACCCTCTCTGTCTCTTCGAACACCCTAGAACCATCTCCCCCATTTTTCCGGAATTCTGCTGGCAAGCTCTCAGCCGTGACCATGGAGGAAGGGTGGAGACCCTCCAAATGACGAGCATCGACGCAAGGAGAGCAGATGGAAAACAGGTTGCCGCGTCGTTTCTCGCTTCAAAAGAACTCTGCACTCAGCCATTCCCCTGAGAGCACCGAACACATCGGTCTCACGGTGGAATCAGATTGCTCAACCCCAGGAAATGGCCAAGTATCCAAGGAATATAGCCAAGCTCGGTAGCTCGTCCAGCTGATCAACTGTGGCCGCAAAGGAGCGTCGATTTCTCATTAGTATACCAAGCAATGCAGAAGATGGAGAAGCATAAAAATCGCCTAGATATCGAGAAAAACGAGGGGAGCTGGTGGGCGGGCCCCGTGGGCGGAAACTCGACGGAAACGAAAGCTCGCAAGTGCCACCATTACGTCGCAGGCGGATCGTATGCAGTGGGTTTCCGACTTCCGCGGAGCTCAACTGGGGACTATTTCGTCGTTGACATGTCGACTTTGTCCTGCGACCAACTCCCCGGGAGAAATCAAGGCGACATTAGGCTCAAGTTCTCACGCGCGGGACTCGGATGAGCTTATGGGAATCTTTTGACGACGTTCTGGCGATGAATGTCTGCCTTGAGTAAGTGTTATTGTATTCACGCAGACCGGAGCGATGCAAGACTCTCTTAAGACGACGCTCTCGAAGAAAGAGCTCTGCTGAGAAATGGTTCCAGGGGATAACAGAAGAGCGTATCTAACTGAGTACAATATGTCCATCCTAAGGCTGAGATGGCGGGACGAAATTGGTGGAAGCAGTCCACTGCCCACCTGTACACTGAACGGTATTCAATTCTATGAGGGCTTCAGGGGAGGCAGAGTCTGGAGCTAGACGACCCTGCCGGAGGACACGAGATGCAAACCAGGAACATTGGAGATGACATCGGTCCCGGTGCGGTCTCGGAGCGGAAGAAAACTGCGTGGGGTGCGGGAATGACCTCGATCCTGAGTCAGTTCTTCGTGCTTCATCGAGAGCCGCGACCCTATCGAGCCTATCTGTGTTTCTCCGATTCATCGTCTGCAAGCGTAATAAATTCGCCCCTGATCAGGCAGCATGATATCTGTGAGCACGGGCGCATTTACGGCTTGGGAGGCTATAGCCTGCGGCGGCGGATTTCCATGGGCGGCAGATGTTCGCCTCATTTTCTTTCGCGAAGACCAAACTTCCCACCCATTCGTCAGCCCCTGTCAACACTTTGAGTCAGCCAGGAGATTATATCGAAATTGGTTGACTGATAAGCTTACAAATAACCATGCAGGACCAACAGCGAGCAAACGTCAATTTTTCAGGCGGCAATTCGGTGCCAGCCTCTAGGCGGCATTTAGGTAAATGCGTCTCCGTCTCTGAGTGAGGAACGATTCACTTGGGCAGGCCCGGCTGTAATCGTGAGCTCGCAACACGGATGATACTTCAGAGATCTTTCATAAACTCGATGTGCCTGCACGATCCAGCGCAAAGGTAGCTCCACTCATCGCTCGAATGCCAAATCGAGAAAAGGATCCGCCCGTGCCGACTGCGCTGAAGGGAAAGGAGCGGCAATGAAAAAAAGCTTACGAGCCACTATGAATGTCTAACACGCATTATGCATGGCGACAACTCATCTGTGTAGCAAATTCCGAACCTGTAGCTGACAAGCGCTTTCACGCTGCAAACGTGCGTCCAAACTAAATAATGTTATGTATGAGCGGGAATCGAATTATCGGGACGGGTCGCTTGATACAGTTTCCCACCTGGGGGCATTTACGTTATAACTTGTGTACATGCAGCGGGGATGCTCGAACGAGCAACGGGACCGAGAGTGTTGGACAAGATTATCATCCTACCCAAGTGAAGATTTGACATCAGGAGAATACATATATCATGGATGCCCGGAATGTAGTGCCCCAGCAAGGGGTGGGGAGAGTGAGAGTCTGGTACTGACGGAATGTTCCTTGTTTCCAGGACCCAACAGTTCATAATGCTGTCGTCAATCTATTGTCAGCTTCTGGTGGTAGTGTGCGTCGTTCTCCTCACGGCGGAGGTTGTCACCGGCAAACAGCCGCTTCTTTTCTTCTCCGAAGTGAGTAAATCCGCAACCTCTTGTCCTTCCCGCGATCGAACGACAAAGCTCATTTCGAACAAATCAGGAGTAGGTTTTATAGACGACGATGAAGAACTACACGAGGACTCAAGTTCTATCTCACCTGACTATAAGCGATTTTTCCAGAGCTTTTTCTTGTACCTGTATTCGGCCAGCTTGCTCTTCTTAGTCTACGTGTATTTCTACCTCCTGCGACATGGGAGCGGGGAGGCTAAGCAAACGGAAAAGAGATCGACCGGGGTGAAGCGGTCGTTCTTCGGCTTGCGGAAAGTAGTTCCAACCTCGAAACCAGAATCTCCTCTCGACCAGACGGATAAGTCGGATCAATCATTCACGATGAATGCTGGTGAGCTTGCGATATTTTCCCTACGAGATTTATCCTCTTTATACTGGGGGGATCGTTCGTCGCCCATTCAGTTTATGAGCCCTCCATGTTCGACCGCGAAGCCTTATCAAACTCTCCGCCAGTATCCAACATTCTTTTCGACAATTTATTATCCAGGACTATCTAGGGTCAAACAAAGAATCAGTGAGAACGATAAGAGCCACGGGAGCCTCTTCTTGCGCGTCGGTGCTATCGCTTTCGGACTCGGAACAATGATCTACAGCGGACTGGAGTTCGGTCTTTACTTCGAGATACCGACCACAAGTAAATGCTACTCGAATCTGTTGGCGATTAACCCGATTCTGCAAATGATTTTCACCTTTGCCCAGATGTACTTCATTTTCATGAACGCCAGGGTGAGTTTGTGTCGAACAGAAGTCTCCACGTAACGATTTGAGCTCCTTTCGGAACACCGCAGCGTTTCGTGTTTCGTGCCCTAGGGAGCTTATCAGCGAATGCCCCGAGGCCGACTGAGCGCCTTCAAAGGGACTAGGCAGTTCCAAAATGTTGCTATGATTCGCGAATACCTTCCGGCCTCGGGACGAGATGGATCCCGAACACAGAATTGTTCTCGTTGCCCGGCATCCCTCTTCCGTAGTCCCCGCGTATTGTGCGACCGGCCAAATTCTCGTATGAAAATAAAACTAATCCCGAAGATAGTGATCAGTCAGATGAATGGGAGTTCGATAATCCAAATATGAAGTGCGCCATCATCGTACATCCATACTACGAATGCACCGAGGGAACCTTTTGTTTCGTTGGAGCGCGCAACGGAGAGCGCCGCTCTGGAATCCTTATGAGACCTGTTTCCCATTTCAGCTGAACATACAAAAGTTCAAGGTTGTAGCTCGTTTCGGATTAATGCACATCGTCGCAACGAACATCTGCGTATGGGCTCGAACCCTCGGGAAGGAAACTCTGCAAGAGGTACTCTCGAATCAGACACCAGAAGCTCGGAACCGATCCACAACCATCGAGGACGCGGTGCTCACGTTTCGCGCCAGAGGTGAGTTATATAAAGTGCAGTAGAGCCTCGGATGTCAATCCTGAATCACCCTTTTGGACGATGCGAAAGGTCGGGAATGAAATGTGATTCCGTTACCATCGGAAATAATGTTACGCAACCAAGGGTCACCGGACTTTCGACAAAGGCTGATTCAGAGGTCGAGGAGCGTGCCCTCCGATCGCGTGACTGAGTTTGAAGTCATTTTCCGTCTCCCCCCCCAGCCAACTCTACAGAAATATGTGAACGGGTCGATATCATGGGATCCATCGTGGTCGACGCTTCTCCATACCTTTATCCCTTCATCATAGAATACTCCCTGATCTCTGCAGCAGTCCTCTATGTCATGTGGCGCAACATTGGCAAAGATCCCGTTTTCCACGTAAGTTCCGTTCATGCTCCCCTGCTTCATTGAATACAAAGTTCAGTGATTGAGTCATTGAGTTATTGAGTCTTCGAGAACAAATATTGGGTCGTCCTACGATAGCTTGAGGATCTCCCTTACGGAGGCTTGAAAGAGGCGAATGGCCACTAGGTCGGAGGGAGATCATTAAGTTCTCTAGATACTTATCCCGCTCTCTCAATCTGAATTCGCGAATTATGCGACACCTGTCAAGATTTTGAGGAGGAGAAACTAATCCAATCTGAATTTACAGGATCGCAGGGATCAGCTCATTGTGAGTGCTTTATCCGGCCATTGAAGTAATTGAGCACCGGGACCTGGGCCGCAAAAATCGTATCCGTTTTTTTATCCCAAAATTTCCTCGATTTCAGTTGCAGTCCCCGCAGCCCACCGACGATCAAGTTTCGCGAACTTCATCTTCTACGCAAAACTATACCAGAGGAATCAGCGTCTCGCACGCCTCTCATACACTCACCTGCGCCGGATCTTCTAAAGGGCTTTTCCTGGGTCTCTTCGTGTTGGTCTGTTCGACCATCTGTTTGATTGTGTTCTTCGTACTGGTGCAGCATAACCGGCACAAGATCGTAGCGATTTATATGTCGGAGTCGTCACACTGTGGAATTCAGATTCTCACAATCCTTGCGATTCTCATCGGATTCTTCAGGGTCAGGTAACCCCTAGAATAATTCCGTACTTAAGGCATGAGAAATCCCAAGTCAGATCCGAGCGGGACCCGACCGGGAGTTCGGAACCTGAATCCAGTGACTTCTAGCGTCGCGTCGGAATCCTTGAGGCCTCAAATAATTTCCATCTCATCTTCCATGCAGAAAACTCAAGTTCCATCCGAGCCGCAATGAGCATCTGAGATCGATCCTCCTCAGCGTTTCGTCCTTCGGATTATACGTTTACTCGGTTTTCGGGATCGTTGCCGGTGAGTTCGAATTACCGAGCCCTTATTTTCTCCCGTCGTCCAATCCCACCTCGAGATATCAGAAATTTAAAAAGCTCGGGCTTTGTTCTCGAAATATGTATCTGTCGGAACTATGATTAATTGGATCAAACGAACCGATTCCAGGTGCACTACTACCAAAAAGTCATGCTCCCAACCTCTTGCTGCTTCTGACATCGATACTCACGATCGTACAGGTACGACTGACTCAGACACTGAGTACTGGAGAGGAGATAGTTCATATTGGCCTCGCGAGTCGGAAAGGAACAAGGGATTCTCAGGATAGGATTCGCTATCGATCATAACAGTTGGCTCTCAAATTCAGGTGACGCTGCAATCACTTTTCATCGCTGACATAACCTGTCGGACGACTTACCTCCCCGAACACGATCGAACCAAACCGGGACGACAAGCTGTCGCTTTCTTGCTGATCGCCAACATGACCCTTTGGATTGTGTACACTTTCGAAATGCAGAAAGTAGAGGCCAGTCCGGTGCAGCTTGGTTTCTATGGGTTCCTCGCTTGGACGTTCATCATTCGCTCGTGTCTTCCCCTCAGCATCTTCTACCGGTAAGACGCACGGCTCGGGATGCGAGAGAGGCTCCTTAGGAAACAATTTCTGCGGGAGATCTGAGATGATTCCTTTTTCATCGGACGAAATTTTCAAGAACCTTTCAAAGGAATCCGTAGCGGGACCATGTGCGGGGCTCGAGCTAGAGCTGAACCTCGCTCAGGCTGTTCCTATTCGCCGCAAGCCTCCCTCTTTATTGACCGCCCCAATGCTGGAGGTCCAAGGCGGGCCCTGTTATGCTACGGCATTCGCTCGAGGAGAGTTCAGGCTTTAGCGCCGTAGAACGGAATGCCCAACTCTTCGCCGGCGACTCCCCACTACATAGGAGGTCGATATGAAGGGTGCAGATGTCGATACGGAGAGCAAATAGCTCCAATTTTCGCGGGTCAAACGCTATGCCGGGATTATTCTTATAGTTAGTCATTAGTAGTCATCCCGCACGGGACGCGTTCTGAGCTACGAGACCTAGATGCAAAAATGGAAAAATGATGATAGTGGATGAAGCAATCTTGTACAAGATATGCCCGCATTCTATACGAATGAATCTCGATCTCGATTCGACTCAAATGAAGCTTCCATTCCAGATTCCACTCATCAGTCACCCTAGCGGAGGTTTGGAAAAACTCATACCGAGATGTTATCCACTAAACCCAGTGTCGAAGTTCTTCCTGATCGACCAAAGTTTCACTTCTGTACGGAAATCGACAATCAAAACCGATCAGCCCTGCGAAGAGCAGATTGCGATGGGTCAGTCTCTCGAAGTATCTACCCGTCGTAGGATGCTCACGAGAGCAAGTCGTCTATCTATGATAATACATTAAAGCGACAGGAATCGAGTCGCGCACGATATTATTACGCGAAAATGTTTCCGCCAACGCATAGAGAGACCGATAATGTGTTATAGAAATGCGCGACAGTCCCGTCTGCGGAAATATTTGCGAATACTCTTTGTCCCGATGAACGAATTTCACCGAGATCTGGCTCCCTGTAGGATGAGTTCGCATCCTATGATTCCTGAGACAGTTGCCGTTCGCGATAATCGATGTGACGCGACATGGAGTGCGCTACACCTACATTGAATCTCACTACTCCGCTCGGGCTGCACGCGGCAACAGTTGTTCGGGGTCTCTCTGATCATTGACTTCACGACCGCGTCTTCTTTCTGCGGCCGGGCAGATCCCATGGGCCCATTCGATGCGTATTGAAGATTGAGGATGCTTTCTTTCCGCTGTATTATTCTGCTCCTCGATATATTTACCCCACAATCCATTCATCCATCGAACGAAACATCAATCCAAGTCTCACAGACTCGCTTGTTGTGAGCCGACGCCGACTCAATTGTACACTTGAGAGTTTCAGCGCCTGCGTTTGTACCGAACAGAATTTATCGCTCGAAAATTGAAAATCTGTAAAATACGTACATACTTTATACTCATATACCTAGCATCAACCAATATCTGAAGATGGCGTATACGATTGAAAGCTCTGTATGGAATGTGAAATAAAAAGAGGGATTCCCAGTTTGGAGGCTTTGAAGCATACTCTTGATGCTAGGTGCCTCTGCGGGGAGAGGAGGAGCCGGCTCCCAAGGCAAGATCGGTTCCCCACGAGGAGTCCTGAGTTCCCCTCATGGCTGAGGGTAGATGGCATATCTTCGCTGAGGCATGCATTTCGACCTGACGATGTGGGATCAGGTCGCAAGCAGGAGACCAAGAATAACTATGACGATGATTCGGATCCGCAGCGATCGGAGGAGGAATCAAAGCTCCGCATGCCTATGACTACGACCTCAGCTCCTTTTCACGGAAGCCGCGCGATGACAATTCGAAGAATGACTGCCAGCGAGGCGACGAGCGTTCCAAGAAGAGCAACTCTTGCCTGTCAGGTCTGTGTGGCATCGGTGCATACAACGAGGTACAATCTCAATGAATCAACCTTTGGGAATTGTGTTTCGGTATTTCTGAGCGGCTCCACACGGGCGAGAACGTAAGAGCTCCCGGTGAGAACAAGGTGAGCGGCAGAATCAGGTGATCTAGGGTTTCGAGCTCTTCGAGACTGACCGAAAATTCAAATGGGGAGTCGGGGAGGAGGAACGCTTGTGCTATTCTTCCGAATCGTGCACCTTTTCGCCTCCTGAGATGATGCGAAAGACGCGAAAAACTCCGAAAGCTGTTTCCGCGCAAATCCCGCAGGCTCTGCCCGGGAAGAAATCTGCCCGCGTTCGTCGCGATAACATTGTGGAGCATAACCAGATTCGATTGTAATCCCAACTGCAATCCAGTACATTACAAAAGGTCAAGTGTGGTTTTATGTAATGGGGATGGTTCCGCCGGCGGCAGCAATTTGCTCGATGCCGCATCGAAGGCGTCGATTCTGCGATCCTCGGTGGAACATCAGTCACTCTTCGAGTCAATACTGCAAAAACAACCACCAGCCCTCGGACCTGAGGTGTTCTTAGCGAAGACTCGGAAACCATGAAACGGAACGGTCTCCAGGGAGCCCAGTGAGGGAGTCTTTCCAGATTGACTTCTCATGAGCACGCTGCCGCGATCGGGCCTACTACGCCGCAATCAGCTGATACCGCGTTGCACGGTGCAACCATCCTCGCTGAATTTTCCGCGGATTGTTCTGTTCGCGAGGCATGGTTGCCTACGCAAGTAAGTCTCACCACTTTGACCCGGGGTAATTATTCTACCCTGATGGTGGGACATCCCTCAAGGAATCGAGAACGGAGGACTCTGATAGTGACCGGGGCGGAAGTCTGCTCCGCGGCCATCCCCTCTCAGAGTACCTGATTGTAAAAATCGAGAGGGAGTTGAGCTGAGGCATAGCCCTGGAGCCTCGTCATCCCGGCGGCGCGCGCTTCATTCTCATCGTGGGAGCTGTCCAGAGGAATTTTCTAACATCACGAGCTGAGAATAGCGTTCGTTGGGGTTCTCCATAGTGGGACACAACCCAAATGAGCAATACCTTCTTGTCCCTCTTGCTTTCTGCTCCACAAACTCTCGATGCCAACGGACTTCTGAAGAACAAAACGAGTCAGCCTGACTCGCGAGTCGACTCGCGAGTCAGGCAGTCAGTCAGTCAGCCAGCCAACCCCCGTTACTACGAGCTGAGCGCTGGCCGAAACTTTTACTTGTAAGGCTGAGTGACCGCGACTCTTTTTCTTCGCGAAAGATGTGACTCACACGCGATGTTGCGATTCGTTCTCATTGACTGGGAAGAGATGGCTCACATTCCGCGTGGGGCCGGGCCCTGCCATTAAGATTTCCCGACAGAAGCGAAACCGAGTTCTGCTCGTCTTTCGAACTGACCTTGATATCTCGCAAGTAGGAACGGAACGGAGAGTTGCGCCAACGCTCCAGAAATTCAGTTTTGCCTCCTCAATATGAACGATCCAATAGAATTTCCGAGAAACGGCAAGATATCTCGGCTCTAACTCGAATACGGCATGCTCCGCATATACGCATTTAGCATCTGCATTCTGGAGCCGAGCGGTACACTTTCCCTGAGTCCGATCGCCGAACTCCCGATTCCTCTCCGAGAAGCGATCTGACGAGGACGATCCGGTGTCACTCCAAACCGTTCGAGTGCAGCCTCTTCGCGGAAACAGAGGCTCATCTCCCCATACCACAGACCCGGGGAAAATGCTCGAGAATTAGCCACTGGACAAATCTGGTCAGCCAGAAACCAACGGACGCACAGCAACTTCCCGACATATCAGGTTCGGACCCTCTAGGGCGTATAGACCCAAGATTAAGCGCACCATCGTGGTTCGGAGACGGAGAAGAAGCGTTGAACTAACGCGACTCCCTTCGTCGGATGAATATTCATTGTTCAGCTGCACAAAACGAGTTTTGGAAGCGAGTCACATAAGTCAGCGTGTCCCAGAAGAAGACCCCGGTTCACCTGCGTGGGAGCTTACCGATTCGTGTTTTGCCACCCAAAACGTATGAACATTTCCAGTGGGAAGGGCTCAGCGGACGAAAGCTGAATCATGTTCGAGAATCACGAACAGAGACCCAAGACAGACCTTAAGAGCATCGGTGATTCCCTTTGCGATATCTCGCGCCATGAGCCACAAAAAGCTCGATCGCCAGTGAAGAATCTTGTTGCCCAGGAACGCTTCGGATTCCGGTTCCGAAATACTGACACCGAAAGCAATGAATTCATCCTGTCGACTTCCTTGTTTACCTCCTGTTTATTTATGTACAATCAATAAATATCATTGGAATCATGAATATATTCGATCTAGATCTAGATGAATAGCTGTTCTGTTCATGGATGACTGGATGGAGAGATGCGGGGATGATGAACCTTTCCAATTGGATGAGAGAGCGTAGGAGGGCTCGATGAGAATATTGAAGCGAAAGCCCCTCGCCCTACGCTTAGGGGTAATCTCCCCTGCCAGAATCGCACCACTGTTCCTCTATTCGTCCGGAAAAGTGACGTCGCTTGACTTTGTACATGTGCAGTCGTCTCACTCTATTAAAACACAATTATCTGCTTAATCCAATCGGCGAATTTGGTGATTCTCGTATAGACTCCGGGCTGATTCGGCATCGCGCACCCGATACCCCACGAGATAATTCCGATCAAATTCCATTGTCCGCTCTCTTCATCCTTCAACACCAGAGGACCGCCGGAGTCTCCTTCACAGGAGTCCTTGCCACCGGACGGCATTCCTGCGCAGATGAAGATCTGAGGTATGTCTTCAACGAAGCCGGCTTTGCGGTACAATCTCTCGCATTCCTGATTGGTGATGATTGGAATTTGCACTTTCTGGAGAACCGATGGCAGCGGTCCGTCTTCATATAGACGACCCCAGCCGGTGACGACAGCGGTTTCTCCGACGTAGCTATGATTACCCTCGGCTATACAAATCGGAATTATATTATCCGCGAACGTTACCGGCTCGTAGAATCTCATCAGAGCCAAATCGTATTCAAATGTGTGCGCATCGAATCTTGGATGAGTGGCCACTATTTGGACTCGTCGCTCAATGTGTCCCAGAGGTTCCTTATCGTGTCCACTGAGATCGTATTCACCCAGTCTGAGCAGAATATCGTTGGGGGAAACGTTGTGAACGCAATGAGCTGCCGACACGGCCCAGTACTCGTTCAAGAGGGCGGCCCCACACTTGTGAACGAAAGAGTTCTTCTTGAATTGACGGAGAGATATCATCCACGGCCATTTTCCGAAACGAGTGAGCTCGCCACCAACAATGCGCCCCGAGGCAAAACTCTTGGGCATCCCACAAATTGCTTTGATTGGATCGTATTCGGTCGTAGTCTCTATCGCTTGAGTAGTGGTGGTGGTCGACGTTGTCGTCGTCGTCGTCGACGATGTAGACGTCGATTCCGTGACCGGGTCGCTCGCTGCGGTGGCCGGTACTGACGGAACAGCTTTCGTGGGGGTCACGGTTTCTTCCGTCGGATCAGTCGACGCGGACGATGGACTCTCAGAGCTCACTTGAGGAATTTCGCTACTCGCGGGCTGCGGCGTTAACGTACTTTCAACGATCGGTCCCGCTTCCGTGGGAACGGGAGCATTGTCAGCGCTCCCCGATACGCTCTCCGATGGAGCTTGGGGTTCTGCTGTCGTCGTTGTTATTGGCGTCGTTGTTGTGGTGGTGGAAGTCGTCGTCGGGAGGTCAGCTTCTGGGCTAGCCGTCTCTGGCTCCTTGACGGCGGGGGTTGCCGCGGTAGCGGGCTCGGAACTCATTTCCTGCTGCTCACTCGGTGGGGTCGCCGACGCTTCCAGCTCGACGGGCTCTTCTGTTGTGGTGGTTGTGACTTTCTCTTTCGGGGGGAACCTGATAGGGTATCGGGTAGAGAAAAATCGTGTGGTCGTGGGAATCGATTCTGTTGTCAAGTCGATCGAGTTCTGCTCCTGAATCGGACCGGGCGCTCCTTCAGGAGACTGAGTTTGCTCTGGGGTGTCCTCGGCATCAGCCGCGGCAGCGGCCGTCGTTGTGGTCACATCTGCTGAGGAAAAAGTCGTCGATGTCTCGGCAGCCGCTGTTGTAGTCAATGGGGGCGCGGTGGTCGTTTCTTCCGAGGTCCGGATCGTCGTTTCTGCGATCGCTGGTCGTTGAGTCGTCCCGACAGAATCTGGGTTGGTTGCCACCGGACTCGAGTCCTCCAGAGCTTCAGGAGTTGTTGTGGGACGACCGTTCTTGTCCGCCTCGTCGGCGACTATCCACGTCGGGTTGCCTGTCGGCACCTCGGTGATGGCCATCGTGGTCACCTCTTCAGTGGGTCGAGGACGCGGGGTGGGGGGAACAGTGGTGCCCTTCAGCGGGAACTGGCCGGGCTTCTTGTGGTGGTTGTTCACAACTATCGGTCTCCGTTGTGTTGTGGGAGGAACTATGGGATAGAGCGTCGGAATGGCAGGTGGTATCGTGGGTTTCGGCGTTGGGTCCCTTGGAAACTGCACCTCGACGACGGGTGGTCTAGATGTGGCTACGTCTTCTCCATATTGAACTTCGATCGCGTCCGGTGTCGTCGTTGTGACAGGTCGGCGAGTCGTTGCATCGAGATGATTGGACGGCGGATTATGGTAGCCGGGTGGACTCCGGTTGGGAGCTTGAACGCCTTCGGGAAGCTTGCAGCAGCTCCCGTAGTAGAATCGATCGCGGCAGAAAGTGATGTGAGTTCCATTCAAATTCAGGCAGTCCCAAGCAAACATGCAGACACCCTCTTCGCCGGTACGCTCGTGCGCACAAGGATTCGGCTGGATGACGCGGCTGGCTCCGAATTTCACGTGATCCAGAGCTTGTGAAAAACTCACGAGGCCGAGAGCCACGACGAATGATACACGCATTGTTGCCGGTGGTGTAAGAGCGGTTTCGACGCTTTCTCGCCTCACAAATAGTTTACGGATTTGTGACTAGCAACTCCAAAGCATTTTCCTGGAACGAAAAAGAACGAATCGATAAGCCTTCTGCTGGAGTCGCGCAGCCCGAAAGTTGCCGGAGGGCGAGAGCCGGGCTCACGTAATTCACGCGGTTCTAGGAATCGATAGTGTCTTGTCCGTGACTTCGTCCGGTAGCGTCTTCTGTCTCGTATTCGATGGTGTGAATCAAGTGGGTCATCATATATATGGACTAGTTTGCTCTTGTGACGCATTTGAAATCGACCGTCTTTGGATGTATTTTCGGAAACATCCAAGCGCGAAGTGCGCCGTTAATTCTGAAGTCACCGACTCCGAGGCGAATTCACGCTTTACGGCCGCGACAAATTCGGGGAAAATGACCCCGCATCCTCGCGAAGCTGCTCCTGACTTTATGACGCTCGAAGAAATATTGGTTTCGACAGCTGCCGTAACGAAACTGCAAGTCGGGCTCCGCGTGCCGAGTTAGAATGAGTAAAAGTGTCGAAGTGACCCACTTCGGACGAGCGGCGAAATGATTCTGTAGAGCCAGAAAGCTGTAACCTGACAGAATGAGTCATTGCTAACGGTGAAAGTAACGGTGTTCTTCAAGCGCTCAGCTGATGGACCACAGAAAACGAGGGAAAACTCAATGGACCACCGCGCGGGTCGCCTCACGCCGCGCTCCTGTTGAACCCTACCTCTACGTGATGAGATTTCGATGATGCGTTGCTGTCGATTGTAGCTTCACGTATCCTCCGAGCAGCACAAGTTTCGCAGAAAGTCGAAGGGATCCAGAGGGGAGCGAGGTACTTTTTGGAGATCGTCGGCGGTGCCGTGAACGAAGCTCCCTCGTGTTTTCCGCGAAGTGTTGCTGGAGACCGACTTCACACACTAGAGCCGTGACGTTCGCGACGAGGAGTTGGAAAATTTTTTCGAAGAGACAACCGAAGCAGTCGGACGTCGCCGCTCTAATAGCGAAGTCCACGCCGGGCGCTGCGAAGAGATACCAAGACTCCCCTCTTCCCGAAAGGGGGTCACTATGCCAGCAGCGGCAGCAGCAGAAGCTACTACTACTACAACAACTACAGATTCTCTTTCCCGATTCGCAGTTGAAGGGGAGAACAGCGGAGTGGAAGTCACGCGGGGAACACAGGATTCCAAAAGCCACCACCGACGCTTACCGAATGCACTGACGGATGCCGGCCGAAGAAAGCGAAACGATTTCTGCTTCGCTTCTCATTCGCTGACACACTGAGGGACAAGAGGACAGACAAACCGAGGGCAGTATCAGCAGAAAATGCTGGAACTACGCATCCCAATTACGGCACGACGATCAGAAGAACTCGAAAATTACTTTTTCGGTTGAAAAAGCTCAGAAGCTCATCTGAGAGAGCCTCGCGAGAGCTTCGGGGAACGCTCTTCGGGAGAGGGACAGCTCATCGAAGTGAGGAAGCTTGACGCTTGTGCCCCCATCAACCCCATGCAGAGGGATTACGAAGAGCTTCGAGCGGGTGAACTAAACGAAATAAATCGATACATAGAGCGGCAGAAGATCGGCTTCGTTGCTTAAAACTTTCTCCTCGACATCTTACAGTGTAGCGCAAGCCTCATTCCGCTTCACGCGAAAGATAGAGAACCGCCCTGGAAATTCCCGTCAGATTCTCATCGATCCTGAATGCGATCTTTGCGCTTGACATTGGTCGACTTGTTCCACCAGGGGTCAAATATTTGATCTCCGCAGACGACATCAAATTTTATTGTCCTGTACCGAATCCCAACGCCTGTCGAATACTGCAAGCTGCAATCGATAACTCCTCGTAGGGGTGCCGGGTCGTTTCTTTGCAGCTTTCGCCCGAGGAAACTGTCGTTCCGACGCACGGCCGGAGCCATTACGAA